>NW_006298519.1:983108-984485 GCF_000327345.1 Myotis davidii
GGGGTGGGAAGGGAGGCGGGAAGGGGGTGTGAAGGGGGGCTGACTTCAGAGCCAACCTGAGTCTTGGGGCGAGAGGGAGGCCAGAGCCTGGGCAGGTGCGTGCTCTTCCTCCTTCCTTTCGGCTCATCTCTACAGGAGCACTGCCCCTCGGCTGAAGCCTTGTTTTGCCATCGTGTTGGTTACTGTCTGTAAGTCTCCCCTGTGTGACCCTTGTCTTATGGTTTTGCTGGGTGTGGTGTCTACCACTCAAGGCTGTAGAAATTCCACCGTTTTTCACAGATTCGCTGAATCATTTCAACCCACTTGACAGTTTGGTCAAGGAGATTTGGCTTTCTTTCCACTGAAAGGTTATTATTATTATAACTAGAGGCCCGTGCATAAAATTTGTGCACAGGTAGAGTCCCTAGGCCTGGCTGGCGATCAGGGCTGATCTGTGGGGCGACTGGCGGGGCGATGGGGGGGGGGTGGAGGTGGGCAGCTGGCACCCGCCTTGGCTGGCCTGGGGCCTGTGGGCTGGGGGCAGCTCCTGCGTTGTGCGTCTGCCCCCTGGTGGTCAGTGCACATCATAGCAACTGGTCATTCTGCTAGTCATTCTGTTCGGTCGATTTGCATATTTGGCTTTTATTATATAGGTTTATTTTTCCTGAAGACCCACGAGCGTTTAAGCACTTGGGCGGGCTTGTGAATGCATCTGCTGTGACTCTCCTGCCCAGCCAGTTCCTTAGCCCGGAGCCTGAGTCCCCTACAATCTCACACCAGTTTTCAAAATGCACATTTTATCGAATTCTCCAATTAGCCACCCACCCCACCCCACTCCACCCAGGCTGGCCTCGGCACCACCCAAACTCGCTTTGTGCGCGTCTATCTTTGGGTCCTCTCCCCGGCTGGCCCCTCAGACGGAAAGGGAGGCCTCTGTCTTGGATCTCCAAACCCCAATGCCACCCCGCCGTGAGGAACCTCAGGACAAACACCCTTCCTTCCCCAGGAAACCATCCGTGATGGCCTATGTGGAGGCTGACCTGCCGTCGCTAAATTTCAGAACAGTTGTCCTGGCCTCTTGACTCGGTTGCCTTATTTCTGAGACGAGTGAGTTACCTTCCCCGGTACCCTCAGGGTCTGCCTCGGTGGAGTGGAGTCGGTGTTGGCTCACAGGGCTTCGGTGTGTCTGAGGCCTTTGGCACAGAGCTGCCACGTGGGAGAGCTGGCAGCCAGGAGGCTGGCGAGGAAGATGCTACTGCTCCTAGGAGTCCTCCCAACAACTTGCCTAGGCCAGTGGTCGGCAAACTGCGGCTCGGCACACCGCGCCTCACGACCCACATGCGGCTCTTTGGCCCCTTGAGTGTGGCTCTTCCACAAAATACCGACTTCTGCACATGG
>NW_006298519.1:984688-989247 GCF_000327345.1 Myotis davidii
GGGTCTAGGACGTCGCTGCCTGTAGGTGTGTGGGGACCAGCCCGCAGTCCAGCCAGTGCAGATGGCGAGCAGCAAGCCAGGGCACCAGCCAGCTCTCAGAGTGCCGGGTGGCGCTCTGTGCTTGTCTGGGTTTCCCGGGCTGCTTGGGCCCCTGAGAACAGAAACGCGAGTGCGCACCCGCCCCCAGCTTTGGCAAGCTTCATGCTCCTTGAAAACAAAACATTTTACTTCTCTAGGCTGCAAGCATTTTATCAAAAACTCCAGTTCCCCCCAAAATGTCTGGGCACAGTAAGAGCAAGTGTGTGCCTTGTTTCTTTTTAGGAGATGTGCGTCCTCTGGGGACGGGGACGGGGACGGGGGCGGGGACACCAGCGCGCACCCAAAGGCACCGGCCTGCTGAGCCAGGCCTGGGGGAGGCCGGGCTGTGCTTGGTTTAAAAGGTTCCTGACAGTTCCGTGTGTTGGTAAGAAAGGAACTTCCAGGTCAATGGAAACATGAATGTCTACGCACATGCAGCCCTCAAACTAGATTCAGATTCATCTTCGGTTTCACGGAGCCAGCATTCAAAAAGGCCGGGAAAGTGTAGGCGCTCCTGTGGGCTTTTAACCTAGTGAGGAACTTTTCAGAATAATTTTCTTTCTGTGTCAGGAAATGGCTCACAGGACAACCTCATATTTTATGGTCCGTAGGAAATATTTCAGCCTTAGTGTTGTGCTAGTTTATCAGGAAAAATACGACGAATTGTCTTTCAATTATTAGTGGAAAAGAGGGGTATGGCTGAAAAAAATCAGTTGAATTAAAATATTACGATGGTTTACGGGTTTTGCCTCCCTAGCTCTGTTCTGCTTGGTTGGGGATTACTTTTTGTTGCTTGGGCCCGAGGTGTTTGCTTCAGGGAAGGTAGCGCTGGATTCAGGTGAAAAAGGAGTTGCCAACAACCTGCTGGAGCTGATCGGGCTGTTTATAGTGGCCGGCCAGAGGTCGCCACAGCCTTGGCCGGGTGGCTCAGTTGGTTAGACCCTCGTACAGATACACCGAGGTTGGGCGTTTGATCCCTGGTCAGGGCACATATAAGAATCAAACAATGGCCGAAACCGGTTTGGCTCAGTGGATAGAGCGTCGGCCTACGGACTGAAGGGTCCCAGGTTCGATTCCGGTCAAGGGCATGTACCTGGGTTGCGGGCACTTCCCCAGTGGGGGATGTGCAGGAGGCGGCTGATCGATGTTTCTCTCTCATCGATGTTTCTAACTCTCTATCTCTCTCCCTTCCTCTCTGTAAAAAATCAATAAAAATATATTTTAAAAAAAGAATCAAACAATGAAGTCAGGTTTAAAAAAATAATTTGTAAGTAAACATTTTAAATCGCTTTGGTTTGTAGCTAGGCTTATTATTGGAATATTGTGTAACTATATTTGGGGGCCAATTTTAATCTTTTAGGCAGAGTTGAATGATTAATACAGGCAACTCTATGGACATACATTAGATCAGATTATGTGAATTTAGTCTTGGGATCTTTTTAAAAAGATGAATAGGATTTGGGTGTGGAAATAAAGAATAGTTTTTTGTAGGAGCAGTTTGGCCACCTAAGGACATGCCATCCTAGGAAGAAAGGGCAGGAATATCCCGCACGTGGCATGCCGAGTAAGTACCTGTTTGTCTGGGCACTGCCCGTATCACCTTGGTTTCCTCAGGTCCCATGAGGGGTCCAGGCTGACAGGCTTCAGGTTGCCATGGCAGCAGCCTTGCAGGTCCTGGGTAGCCAGGCACCACATGGGTGCTAGGATTTCTCCCCGGAGCACAGTTTGTGCAGACAGCGGGCGGGCGGGAGGCAGGGTGGGGTGGGAGTGGGGGAGACCACTTTGCCAACACAGGCAGGGATTTGTCATCATTTCGGAATCCTGGAAGGTGTGAGCGTTTACCATTGTCCCTGGGTGGCTCTCGTCTTAGATATGAATCCCTGGGATGAAGAAAGAAACTCAGGGCCATCTTTGGCAAGCCCCTGCCTACTCAGATGTTTCAAGGGACAAGAAGATTCCTCTGCAGAAGTCCAGCTGGCCTTTGGCACAAGACCTCCCTAACCCTCTGCTGAGCTATGGGCTGGCATCATAATGCCCAACCATCACCCGTGGGCTCTCCGGGTGTCTCTGGGGCAGGTACAAACTCTTTTACATTTTTGATCTCGGGTGGTCAGACTACGAACATAGTACATGCTCAATTAAAACTGGGGGTGGACAAGAAACGGCAAGAGATAGGAGTAGCCCCAGGAACAGGTTCTTTGCTGCTGCTCACGGATGGCATGGGCACTCAGAAGAAGGTGCCAGGAAAGACAACTCCTGGTGGTGAGCAGAGGGAGGGGGTTCAGAAAGAGGCGCTGGGCATGCTTGGGGGACAACCTGCGGTGGGCTGAAGTGGTGGGCTCCTGGAGACACAACCAGCTGCGTCTCCAAGTGTGGCCACCCAGAGTTCCTTGCAAATCAGGAAAGACTTGGCCTTGCTGTCCCCGTTGGGTGGCTGCCAGAGGAAAGGGAGGGGTGCACCATTGCTTGCCCAGGGCGGCCCTTGTTTTGGTGGTGGGTGGGTTTGAACAGACCCAGCCCCTGTTCTTAAAAGGAGGGAGCAGGGTCAGACCGTCTGGGGAGATGGCTGGCGTCGTCGGATGAGCCAACTGAGTTTGTGCGCAGGGCGTCATGATGCCCCAAAGTGACGATTCCTAGAGTTTCAAGAATGCGACTTGCGAAGGGGAATAAAAGGCTACAGCAATCACCATGGGAAAATGAGACCCTCTTGGGCCTTCCTGATACTTCATTTATGGATCTGTGTTGCTGGGCTTCAACTTAGTGTGGGAGGGGCAGCCCTGCGCACAGGGGACTCAAAGGGTCCACACTAGTTCCTCTAGGGAGAGGTGTCTCCCTGACCCAGGTGGGTGTTCTGTGGGATCAAGAGTGCTGGCCAAGGTCAGCTTCAAAGACACAGGGTTCCCGGAAGACATTTCTGGGAGCCGGAGGGATGTCATTGTTTAGATGGGCAGGGACCAGGCCTGGAAGAAGAGGCTCACCCAGAGAGGTGGGCATGGCCAAGCGGCTGGACGACCCAAGGCTGAGCCAAGGGAGGGCACTGTTCCTACCGTCTCACAGGCAGCTGTGCCAGAGCTGATGCCAGAACGGCCCCTGCTGGGCGGACCTGAGAACAGCGCTCCCCTCCTCCTCTGACAATGCTGGCCCCCCGACCGGAGGCTCTGGTCGTGCACAGCGGGTGGCTGTGTGTGTGGCAGTGAGACACCCCACATTGACATTCTCCGTGGGGCCGTCAGCCAGGTCTGGGGTGTCAGTGGTGAACGAGGTCTGATCTTAGGCTCCTGGGCTATCTTGCTTCTTTGGACGGAAGTTTTATGATTTCTTAGAAACGATGATGAGTTCCACATCTCTTTCCCCAGTGTCTGTTACTTACCGCCCTTCCTATGCTTATAGAGATGGCTGGGTGACAGCACAGTATTCAGGCCCAGTGTGAGCACAGGGTTTATTCTGAAAATGCCCCGCTTCATCTGTCAGTGGAAACATGTCATTCTCTGAAATCAAGACCTGTGGCCTATGTGGTCGCACTTCTCTGGCCAACCACAGGGCACATTAGGGTTCGGGCCTCTGGGGAGGGGTGGGGAGCGTCTAAAAATAAGTCTGCAAGTCCCGTGTTCACTGGCGATCAGTCTCCATCACTTAGTCACGTGGGACCTCAGTGAACCCATCTGGTGTCTTGAAGTATTTTGTCCCCCTCACCCAGGACTCTGAACTAGGTGGATGCCGGAAGCTTCCTTTGACCAAGGCAATGAGGCCAAGTGAAAGTGTGACTCCTTTTGCATTTATTTGGGTTTTATGGTGGTGAACTTGGAGTTTCCCCTCCCACTGAGTTACCGTGGGTGCCATGCCGCTGCAGGGCTGCAAACCTTTGGCATGATCCGTGTTGCAGACGGCCTTCCCTAGTTTCCGACCCAGGGGCAAGTCCACCTCAACTTCCATCATGTATGTCTTGGCCATACAACCTCTCAGTGATTTGTTACAAATCTTTTCTCTCTCACGTCATTTCTAGGAGAGGAAACTCGATGTCATTTTCAGTAGAACTGAAGAGGGAACCTTTGGCTTTGGAAATGCTTCCTAGAAGCCCAGAGGCTCAGCTCAGTGACACTGAAGAGCGCGTTTCCTCTTGACTCATCGCAAAGCCCTGCTGTCTGGGCCCCTTCCATCCACCACTTCCGTCATCACCCATCTCTGCTGCCTCAGCCTCAGAAAGCAGCGGGCAGCCCAGTAACCACCCTTTCCTACTCTCGCTTCCCCTGCGGCTCTTTCCAAAGAACCTGTTGGTTTTTCAAGAGAAGCATGTACGTCCTTATTTGCATGTTAAGCTTTGCGCTGAGCTACTGGAGGGGGTCAGACTAGTGCGCTAACCCCAACAGTAGCTCAGGGTTCATCTATCACGTGGTCACTGCAGGTGGGAGTGGTGGGGGTGGTGGGAAGGAGGGGGGCACCAGCAGGGATACAGTGACAGCTCAGAGGTGAGTGCAGTCCTC
>NW_006298519.1:989460-1000550 GCF_000327345.1 Myotis davidii
CTGCGCGCTCCCCTGAAAGCCCAGCTCACCCCACTGAGGCCCAACTACATAGTAAAGTGTCTGTGGGTCCCAGCGAAGCTCTACCCGGTCCCTGCCTGGGAACCACCATTTCTGTGCTGTTCGGTGATGGGTAGTGTTCCCGCCTCACTTTCTGAGTTGGCCGCTGGGTCCCGGCTGGCTGCCCCTCTGCTCACCACTCTGGGGGGCGGGTCCCGAGAAGGAAGAAGTCTTTCTTCGAGACCTGACTTATGACTGGGCCACCACCGTCCTGTGAAGCCGTTGGCCGCTGACCAAAACATGTGTATTTTTCCTCTTTGAACAGACATATGGGTGGCATACAGATTTATCCTGGGAGAGAGCGTATTGTTCTAAGTTGTCCCGGCATCTCTTAATACTGCAGCATAATGCTTACTAACTAATAGTAGTTACGGTTATGAACAGCATTTAGTAGTATGTACAGGGCCCAGCAAACTTTCCCTGTAAAGGGCCAGATTCTCAATATTATAGCCTCTGGCCACATGACCTCAACTCTGCTAGCGTGTGGGAGCAATAATAATGGATAGGGTGTCTGTGTTCCAATAAAACTTTATTTGTGACACTGAAGTGAGAATTTCATATACTTTCCACATGTCACAAAATAGTCTTCTTTAGCTTACTTCCCTCCCAACAACTTAAAAATGTCAAGTCATTCCTAGCTTGCAAGGCTTCCAGAGCCAGGCGGCGGCCAGGGGCTGGGAGCAGATCTGCTCTGCGGACCCTTTTTGTAGTAAAAAGAGCCCAGGGCTTACACCTCGGCACCTGGACTGGACCGGGGCCTGTGGTTCGCAGGCCTTGTGACCCGGGGGCCAGGCGGGATTTGCCTACCCCCTGGATTTCCATTTATAACATGGAAATTCTAGCGCTCAGCTCCCCGAGGGAATGAAGTGGGGTAGTTTGAGTAAGTGCTCAGACACCGCGCGCAGTAGGGCATAATGTCGTCTCGTTACTGTACACACTGTGCTCCATCAATGTTTCTAGTGGCCTGAGCCAGCTCTACTTCCAAATGCCGCTCTGCGTCTGCATCTCCCCCCCGGACAGCAGGGGCAGAGAGAGTGGGAAGAGGCGTACTTTACTCCATTTTAATTAAAGGTATAGGTTGGCCCTAAAGTCTAGAAACAAGATAATATTATCGATGAATTGCCTGTGTTGCCTGTATTCTGACTTTACAGCCATCCACCGAAAGGAGCTCCTGGGAGAGAGTATCTACCGTGTCTGCAGGACATTTCATTTCCAACCACCCTGCTGTGAACCACAGAGTACCACCCAGGCCGAGGGAAGGAAGGCTGAAGACTTGTCAGACTGACGGCAAGCTGTCTTGGAAAAGACTACGGATAAAAAATCTTGAATTGCTCAGCTAACCATATGATTTCACATTCTTGCGGCGAGTTCAAGTATAGTTTCTAACAGCATTTTTATAGCCTTCTTCTCTATCCATCTTTACAAATAGTTTCTGAACCTCCCTAAGATACCTGCTTAAATCTAAATAAAAAAAAGCAAAGGGGGAAAAAAGTAAGAAACCGAAATATAAGAAAGTGTAGGGAGGGAAGACATTTGGAGACTTCAACATTTCGGCTTTATGTGAAGTCGTAAGTAATTTTGAAATTAGGATGTAATGGAAAACAGACCTTAGCACCCTCACCTGGTTAAACCCGGAAGAGGAAATTGTGCTTGAGAGACAGGTTGGCACTTTCAGGGACAGTAGCTGATTTCAGGGAGGAAACATGAGTTACTGAACTATGGGAACGGACCTGGGACTGGAGGAAAGAGCACAGGAGAGGGACGGATGGAGGAGGGGTGGGCACAGGGCACCTTCTCCTGGACCAGTGGCTGGGATGCCGGGTTTCCAAGGAACCGCAAAGCGATGACCCGGCATTACCCAGATGTGCTCATTGCCAGGGGACACCCGAGACACAAACAACTGCAGCTACACGAAGCAGACACAGGTGAAGAGGGCTCTGTCAGAGGGAACGCCGCTGGGGCGGGCGGGAGTGAGAGTCTGAGGGCCTCAGCGCCCTGGGGTGAATCGCGCTTTTCTCCAGATCGGGGTCAACTGGAGCAAACGGCCACCTTCGGCTCAAAGTGCCTCTCCAGCGAATGGACCCCCCATGGTTTTATGGAAAAGAGACTCCGATACACCAACCAGACACCACAATACCAATCGAGAGTGATTCTTATTCCTTATGGGTGCTGCTGCATTAAAATAGGCTTATTTATTTTCATCGCACTTGGTTTGCTAACAAAGTGGCTGAGGGAAGGGCGTCTGGATACGGAGTGTGGAGACTGGAAATCGTGGGGGCATCTTTGTGGAACTGTCTTAATGGAAAAACACCATTCAGTACTTGCTGCTTAGAAAATTCAGTCTTCATGAGCTGCTTTCCGTTCCAAATTTTAACAGTTGACACAAAATACACCGTTAAACTGTTATCAATAATTGTAGAAAAATAGACATGTTTGCGTGGGACATTCTAGTAAAAGGGTCTCCTGGAACATCCTCATTGAGAGACTCAGAGGCTCACGTTACAAAAACGAGATTTGGTTCATGTTCTGTCTCCAACTACATGGACACCAAAGACAGTGGGGATAGGGAGGGCCTCACCCCGGGGGCCCTGTCACCGCTACAGAACCGACCACCATGTGCGTGACCAAGGGCTGTCAGGCTCTTTGTTCAGTTGTGCTAACGGGCCCCGAGCTGCTGTTCCCACCAGACAACAGGGCGTGTGTGGTCCTTTAAGCCTTAGTAACTGTTTTAAAAAGGCCCAGTGAGTCTTCAAGAGCTAAATTAGCAGACTTTTTGCAACCCCTGCTCGATTTTGCTTTGTGCTAAAAGGCCACGCCCTGCAGCTCTGGGGGTGCTGCAGGGTGAGCGCCCACGAGTCAAGAGTGCCCTGTATAAGGCTACGTACATACGTACGTGGAGGAAAGGCCACAGTTCCTCCCACAGCCTGGCAGGAAGCGTGTGGGGCTCCCTCCTCCTCCTTGCCTGCAACCTCCTCAGAGTGTGGAAAGAAGAAACGATCCAACAGATGCTCAACGCAGAGTGAGATGTTGGCAAACAGGAAGGGGCTGTGGCCCACAGGTTTGTTCTCCAGGAAGTCAGTGCCAAGAAGCAGTTGTCCTGATGCAAAGTCTTGGAAGTGGGAGAAGAGAGGCCCCGTGACAGACGGCAGAGCTGCTCTCATCTCCCACACACGCTTTTTAGTAGACAAGGTCCCTCCACTATGGCGAAGGCTGGGTGATCTGGTGCGGGAGAGCAAGGTCAACAGGGAGGGATGGCCAGTTTGAGTTCTTGGACTTCCACGGGCAGAGCCTCAAACTGAGCACAGCTGTGGGAGCTGACAATGAACTTGCATCCAGTCAGTGGATATTGATGATGGGCGACTGCGTTAGGGGACAAACAGTTTAAAAGAGTAAAATTAATGTGAAAGGTCTTCACAGTGCAAGATTTCCACCTGCCCTTGTCGTTTTCATGTAAGATTCTCTTTCTTTTATTTGGAAAAAAATTTTATATTGAAATTTAGATTTTCAGTACAAAATACCACCCTCCTTCTTAGCTCTCCCTCCATTCTTTCCTTCCTTCTCTCCTCTTTTTCTTCCTCTCTCTGTCTACATCTATCTTTGCAGATTGAAATGAATTAAGGCTGCAGTTTTTTGTTTTCTTTTGCTTGGGAGACACTTTGGATTTGATTTCTAACCTGTGGCATACTTTTGAGAGATTTAGTAGTCACCAAGATTGTTGGTGTAATCTTTGAATGTTGAACTCTGGTCATTTCATAATAATAAAAGAGTAGAATAGATAACAATGCAAGAAGCCGATGGATAAGCCCCCGGGTCAGGAAACAGTGCAGGATAAAGTCAGTGTGTGAGGTCAGTGACACTATGAGCCTTTATGAAGTTCATGACTCCAGACCCAACCATCTTCTGCTCGCCTGCCATGTCTCCTTGTAAAAGTCTGTAGTTTCTCGTGACTACGGAGTGGAACCGCTGGAGAATCAGTGGTTTTGCAGAAGAGTGTCCCAAACTACAAAGGGCGAGCGCTCGTGTGAAAAGCATGAACATGTCATTGGTGACAAGCCCGAGAATGTCCTCTGGGAATTCTTCCCCAGGCTGGCCAGTGCGGCCCTGGTTGTCTTAAACGAGAGGCCTCAGTGTGTAAACATTTCACAGTATATCAGTGTATTGGTGGTGCGTTTTGCCATCTGCTGGACCTCCCAACTCCCCCCAGACCTATGGCTTATTAGATTCAACAAAAGGATCAGTGAGGGAACAGTGAGGGACCTGAACGGGCTGCCAATCTGGGACACAGAACAAAGGCCATGCACTAAAGGGCCAGCAGTCAATGGGACCAAAGCAATTCAGAAAAAGACATCGGAACGGAAATGCCTACTGTACAGTGAGAATCTTTTTTCTTTCATCTTATTTCTAAAGTTATATATCTAAACCTACACTAATTATATATCTATGTACATTATTTAGAAGTTGTGTTCTACAGTACTTTTGTACATGCTGGGTTTTATTAATAACTGCCAAAGAAAATACTTACATAAGGCATATATATGTACAGTGTTTTGTCTTTGCCTCACCTGGGTCCTACACCTGTGATGCCCTTGGGGGGCGAGCACCTGCCCTGGAGATGAAATGTGTGGGGATCTAGGAAAGTGAGGGCTACCCTCTGTGTCTCGCTGCAGGAATGAACAGGCACTGGGCCTAATGTGTATCCCAGGTCACGTGTTCCCCACACTCTTGTGACTGATCTGGTCTTGTACAGCTCATGCAGGGAAGTAGCTTAAATCTCTAGGAGTTGGGTGTGTGGAATTTAGGGAGGAGACAGGCTTGGGCCATCAATGAGGGCACCTTACACCTTAACCAGATCCGTGTCTACCTCTTCAATCGGAGTAACTGAGGGAGGGCAGGCAGAGATTTTACACCTTGAAGATTTGTTTTCTGGTAATGCCAAAATTAAATACAAATAAAGTAAGAACAAAGTAAGAGAGGCAGAAAGCAGGAGGATGAGAGACAAGGAGAGGTTGGGGGGACAGGGGAAGGGGTGGCCTGGCCAGGGGACAGGTTGTGGGGACAGGAGAAGGGGCGGCTGGCCTGGGGAAAGGTTGGGGAGGAGAGGCCGGCCGGGGGACTACACTTTGGACTCGTTCTCGAGGTTGGCCACGTCACCATTCCGTTCTGTTTGCTCCTCGAGGTTCTTTTCTTCCTCTTCGGTCTCCAGTTCCGCATGTTGGTTGAGTTTGCTGGACACAGACCAACTGAGGGGCAGCTCTGCCCTGCTGGCCAGCTCAGCCAGCTCTTTGGCACTGAGGGAGGGGGTGCTGGTCTCATAGGTCTCGTGGAAGCTGTTGTAGTCGACTTCGTAGAACCCGTCCTCCAGCGTCAGGACTGGGGTGAACCGGTACCCCCACAGGATCTCGCTGGTGATGTAGGAGCTCCGAGCTTGGCATGTCATCCCTGCAGGGGGAGCTGCAGCAAGAGACAGTGAGGCCCGGCCGGCTGGTGTGGCTCAGTGGTTGAGCATCCACCTACGAACCAGGCGGTCAGGGGTCGATTCCCGGTCAGGGCACGTGCCGAGGTTGCGGGCTCCATCCCCAGTGTGGGGCGGGGCTGCTGCCTGCGGCTGTTCCGACTGTGACCTGCATAGGGTGTCACAACGATGGAGGTGCTGTCCATGTTGTAGACACACCTAGCATGCACATGAGCGTGTGTGTGCTGGGGAGTGCAAGCCTCCCAGGGGCGCTCAGGGGAGCAACATGAGAGTCTGGCTCTCATCAAGCTACACTTGCCCGCCAGGCCACACACGAACACACAGGCCCAGGCGCCCGTGCACAAGGGGCCCGTGCACACAGGTGTCCATGCACACAGGGGCCCGTGCACACAGGTGCACACTCATGTGCTCGGGAGAGCCCTGAGGTCATGACTCTGACCTCCGCCACCCCAACTGTGCCTAAGTCCTACCGGGACCTGAGCCAGGAGTAGCTTCTTTTTAAGTGTGAAGTGACAGACTGAGGGAAACGTCACCCGTCTCCCGAGAGAAGACTAGCCCACAGGCTTGGTGTAAAATACAGGGAATGCAGTTGGCGCGCTTTCCCCGCCATCTCTGCAAAACTACTCAGGACACGGAGGCGTCCATTCGGTCATTCCTTCAGGCCGACTTCTCCATTAGCTGCGTAGGCCCCGCTCCCACGGCCCCACCGCGAAGCCGGGAAGCCATGGAGGCAGCGAAGGGATCTGGAACAGGCACCGAGCAGCCTCGGGCCAGGCCTGCACGCCTGGGACTCAGCATGCAGAGCCCATGTTTAGATTCACAGCAGCACATCGGGTGGGAGACGTTATGCCGCATGCCAGCGCCATGAAGCCTCCTCAAGAGAGCCTCCTTCCCCCTGGCAAAGGCCGGAGGAGTGGCTCAGCAGGTAGACGAAGGATCAACATTTCCAAGAATCTGACTCCAGCAAGATGAGAGGGTGGGCCCCTCCCCCCGTAGCGTCCTGTGAAATTTATCTGTTGCCAGTATTCAGACCCCAGGACTGCACTGGAGATGCCCTGGGCTTACTTTTTATGTTTTTAATTTTTATTATTTATTTACTAGAGGCCCGATGCCCGAAATTCGTGCAAGAGTCGGCCTTCCTTCCCCCAGCTGCCGGCACCGGCTTCCCTCTGGCACCTGGGACCCGGGCTTCCCTCGCAGCCCTGGTTTCGTCCAGAAGGTCATTTGTAAGGAGGTCCAGTCTAATTAGCATATTTTGCTTTTATTATTATAGATTTTTTTTTTAGGGAGAGTAGAAGAGAGAGGGAAAGACGGAGAGAAACATAGATGTGAGGGAAACACATTGATCGGCTGCCTCCTGCACCCGCCGTGACCAGGGCCCGGGCTGATGAGGAGCCCTTGACCCGGGATCCTTTGGTCCACAGGCCGATGCTCTGTCCACCGAGCCACACCGGCCAGGGCGAGAGTTTTCACTGCAAACGCCAGGCTGCAGGACGCGACCCTCCTTCACTCTTGGTCCTCACGCTCAGGAAGAGCAGCCCTGGGTTCGTGCGGTAAGAAAGTGCCCACACTGTGCCTCCGAGTGTCCGTGTGGGAGAGCCCGGGGGGCCGGTGGCAGGGAGGGGCGGTGCCGCCATCTCTGCGGTCCTGGAAGAACGCTCCCCTCCGGCAGGTCAGTGCAGCCCGTGCTCCTCACCCCCGAGAGCCGCCTTGGCCCAGGTGCACGATGCCGCCAGGGAGCGCTGCTGCTCCTTCTGTGGCCCACCCGTTGGCGGGCCAGTGGGACTCACCACTAGCTTCGCAAGAACAAGTTGAAATGTCTAAAAAGGCATCTACGTGCGTGCTCCTAGTTCTACTCTCGCCAAGTCGTTGATGAATTCACAAATTTGGTATTGAATTAAGTCACAAACACCGTTCGTTGATCAGTGTGCATTGTATGCCAGGCGCCAAATGCTTTCTGTGCCTGGGCCATCACATCCTTACCACAGCCCTCTCTGGTGGTGCTGACACATCTATTTTGCACAGGAGCAAACTGTGCAAAGGCCCAGAGAGGTTAGTTAACCATCCTGGGTCACACAGGGTTATGGACTGAACTGTGTGCCTTCAACATTCATATGTTTAAGCCCCAACCCCCTGACGTGGCTGTATGTGGAAACCGGAACTTGGGGTAAGTAAGGTTAAATGAGGTCAGAAGGTGGAGCCCTAATCCAATAAGACTGGTGTCCTTGTAAGAGGAGGCGACACTGAGAGCGCTGTCCTGTGTGCACAGGTGAGGCTAGGTGAGGACGCAGCGAGAGGGCGGCTGTCTGCACGCCAAGCAGAGAGGCTCCACCAGACACCAACCCTGCTGGCACCTTGATCTTGGAGCCTCTGGCTTCAAGAATGGTGAGAAAATACACATCTGTTGGTGAAGCCACCCAGGCTGTGGGCTGTGATGCCAACACAGCCGACTAACCCCAGTGAGAGTGGACCCAAGGCTCTAGTTTAGTGAGTCGGGCTCCACAGCCGGGGCCCTCCATCAGCACACTATTAGCTTTGTTTTTGAAGACAGGAACCATGTGTTAATGAGGATCTTTACAGCTCTGGGAAGTGCCCCCACTTACATTCTACAAGATAAAATGGGGTGCGGACGAAGCAGCGGGGCCCAAGCAGCTGCCCCTGGGGTCGGACCTTGGCTGCCCACCACACCTGCTCACCATTGCTGATCCCCGGTCCCCCCTCTCTCCCACCTGCCCTTGTGTTCTCCTACCAGTTCTCCTTCTAAGCCTGTGCATTTTTTCTTGTCTTCTGCACAAGGGTGTTTATTCTTGACCAAATCTGGGGCACTGCTCTCTAGGAAGTTGCTTGGAGACACCAAGCCACCTCCATCCCTTTTGAGCAAAACCAGGGAGAGTCCCCAGTCCAACTGCAAACCCCAGGGTTCTTCCCAGCTCTCCCAGGCGGTGCTTGTGTCACGGTTCCCCAGCGGTGAGCTCCCGGCTCCCCACCCTCCGTAGATGTCTCCCTGGCTCTGCCCCACAGGCACACAGGGCAGTGCGGGGATGACCATGTCCCTCACCCTACTGGGGACTGGCTACGGCAGACCTGGGTCTCACAGGAAGGAGCAGGTGCTGGTTAGGTTGACACAGGGAAACCCATGTGACTCTCCCAGCCTGGAAAGCCCCCCCGAACAGTCCAGGCGAGGGCGGGCCAACCGGGACTGTCAGATGCACTTGAAGGCCAATCAGGAAGCTTCCCGCTTCGGAAAACTCTATTCTGATAGGACGCCCATCCGTCAAAGACTGCCTTCAGATTTCTTCCTTTTGGTCCGTAAACCCATTTTCCTTTGAAAGTCCTCCGAGGCTCTCCCGGAAGGAGCGCAGCAGCCGCCCCCTCGTCTGATCTGGAACCGCCTTTCCTGATGACGGGGCTGCTCTCTGTCCTTTTGACGTGATCAACCGCAGGCCCATGAGGTCAAATTCCAAACGCCTGGGCAGCTCTTCCTAATCTTAGCGCATCCCCCCGGAAGTGGGATCCCCAGAGCCCCGTGTCCGAGTTACTTCTTTCGTGGTTCTTTCAGGTGGCCACGGTATCCACTTCATACCCAGCCAGGTTCAGGTCCCTGTCTGTATTTCACTGGAGGGTTTAAGTGGTTCAGAAATGAAGGCAGCATAACCAGATGCATTCAGAAAAGCTTCATTCCCACCGGCCCTCCCACCCCACGTCCCCGCCTCCTCTGTGGCCATCACCGCTCTGCTCGCTCCTTTAGGATCCCGGACACCCTGCTGTGGGGACCGGGGCTTAGAGTCTACACTGCAGACCCCTATAGCTCATGTCCCGGCGGCCACGCGTGACAGAGACCCGCGCGCGTGTCAGGGATGAAGTGGAAAATACAAGTGAGGTCAGAGCAGCGCGCATGGCAGGAGCGCAGGGCGAGTGGAGGAGCAGGCAGCGGCGGGTCCCTGGAGACAATGGGACTGCAGTTAGTTCGGAGGAGAAACCAAGAAAACCCAGAAAATCCAGAAAACCGAGGTCTCCTGCGAATGCCTTCGCGGGGGCCGGCTGCTGCAGGTTCTGTGATTCCCAGCCGACCCACCGACTTCTGCGGAAAGCTCTCCATCTGCCAGAATGTGCAGCGAGGAGGAGGGCGCCAGGCGGCCTGGAGGCCTCGGGAGGGGCGGCGGGGAGAGACTTTTTGCTTTGCCCGCAGAATGGATGGAAAGAAAAAAATGCACCCGAATACTGTGCTCATTCATGGGGCGCCCCAGAACGCGAACCCGAGATGCTGAGCCCGAAACATTCTCGCTGGTGCAGGACCCCCCTCGTCAGGGCGGCAGGGACCTCGAGGGCCACGCCCTCCTGGTGCAGGTGGGGAAACAGAGGCAGCGTCACCAGCCCAGACCGCCCACCCGGCCCCTCCGGCCCCCAGGCCTCTCTCCGCGCTGCCCCCCCCAGCATTGCGTTCCCACCCGGGAATGCTGCTCCGGCGCTTCAGACACACTCTCCTCCCTCCAGCACAGGAGGGAGCCGGGAATGCGCCCAACTCCCTCTCCCCACGTCCTCTCCCGGGGCAGGGCCAGGGCCTGTGTGTCTGTGGGTCCATGTCCATGTCTGTGTGTCTGTGCCTGTGTGCCTGTGTGTCTGTCTGTGCCTGTGTGTCTGTCTGTGCCTGTGTGTCTGTCTGTGCCTGTGTGTCTGTCTGTGCCTGTGTGTCTGTCTGTGCCTGTGTGTCTGTCTGTGCCTGTGTGTCTGTCTGTGCCTGTGTGTCTGTCTGTGCCTGTGTGTCTGTCTGTGCCTGTGTGTCTGTCTGTGCCTGTGTGTCTGTCTGTGCCTGTGTGTCTGTCTGTGCCTGTGTGTCTGTCTGTGCCTGTGTGTCTGTCTGTGCCTGTGTGTCTGTCTGTGCCTGTGTGTCTGTCTGTGCCTGTGTGTCTGTCTGTGCCTGTGTGTCTGTCTGTGCCTGTGTGTCTGTCTGTGCCTGTGTGTCTGTCTGTGCCTGTGTGTCTGTCTGTGCCTGTGTGTCTGTCTGTGCCTGTGTGTCTGTCTGTGCCTGTGTGTCTGTCTGTGCCTGTGTGTCTGTCTGTGCCTGTGTGTCTGTCTGTGCCTGTGTGTCTGTCTGTGCCTGTGTGTCTGTCTGTGCCTGTGTGTCTGTCTGTGCCTGTGTGTCTGTCTGTGCCTGTGTGTCTGTCTGTGCCTGTGTGTCTGTCTGTGTCTGTGTGCCTGTGTGCCTGTGTGTCTGTGTGTCTGTGTGACTGTGTGGTCGGACCCACTCACTCATCACGCACACACGTGTGGACTGGATGCTGCTCTGGGCGCCGGGCCGATGAGAGGACCAGACACGGATGTGCATGGCAGCCAGAGAGACAGCGTGTTTGGGTTCAGAGGTTGTTGGGGGTTAGGGTGGGCAGGGGGCACTGGGCGGAGGGG
Source organism: Myotis davidii (assembly GCF_000327345.1). Classification (NCBI taxonomy): domain Eukaryota; kingdom Metazoa; phylum Chordata; class Mammalia; order Chiroptera; family Vespertilionidae; genus Myotis; species Myotis davidii. The sequence continues at coordinate 1,000,394 of NW_006298519.1, forward strand.
GGGGGAGTTCCCTGCGTGGGAGTGAGGCAGGAAGGACTTCAGGAAAGACGGGAAATTTTCCTTAAAGATGATAGACTGCTTTTCTAAAGAAAATACACACACACACACACACACACACACACACGTTTTTTAGTATATTTGTATTGATTTTAGAGAG
>NW_006298519.1:1000658-1000866 GCF_000327345.1 Myotis davidii
TCCAAGCTGCCCGGCTCCGGCCCAGGTCGCTCAGCTCACCACAGGGGAGCTCCTCGGTCCCAGGCAAACCTGGATCTAGGTCCTCCTAGTCCCCGTGCCAGCCAGACGATCCTGTAAAACTGCACATTGCATCTCATCACCCCTTGCTTCACCCTCCACGGCCCCGCTCAGAGCAACCCACCCGGAGCCTCAGGCCAGCCGCCCCCCC
>NW_006298519.1:1001845-1008042 GCF_000327345.1 Myotis davidii
CCGGGATGTCCTCGCGGGCGCCTGGAGGGAAGGGGCCCTGATGGCGCTCAGCTGCCTCGCGGGTCCTCGGTCCTGGCACCTCGGGGAGGGGCCGCTCCTCGTTTTTTTCCTGGGACCGGGATTGGGAGGGGAGGCTGCCTGGGTCCCGGTGCTCGGCTCTGCCTTAGCCTGAGACCCCGGGAGAGGGTCGAGGGCGAGAGTGGACAGATTCCCCCCTCCCCGGCTCTCCCCCTCCCCTGCCACCCCTGCGGCTGCCACCGGGAGCCCAGCCTTTGCGGATCCTGGAAGCAGTTCCAAGCCAGCAAGCAGACACCCATGCGTTTGGGAAGAGGATTTGGAGGTTTGCCCTTAAACAGTTTGTCACTGAGCCCTTAACCCCCAAATTCCTACTGCTAGTCATCCTTAGGGAGCATGTGCCAAGTGCCCATGCCTGTGGGAGGCTGGTGCATCTGTGTGATGTTCTCCCTAACCCTAACCCTAACCCTAACCCTATCCCTAACCCTAACCCTAACCCTAACCCTAACCCTAACCCTATCCCTAACCCTAACCCTAACCCTATCCCTAACCCTAACCCTATCCCTCCCCCTAACCCAATCCCTAACCCTGCACCCCAGTGTAGTCCCCAGGCCAGCAGGGGCAGCCCCCTGGAGCTGGCGGGAAATGCAGAACCCAGATTCCCAAACCTGCATCCCCAAACCTGAAGGCTTGGCAGGAAGGGTGGGAGGGTCTGGTCTGAGGGAGCAGCGAGGCTGGGCTGACGGGGTCCACGCCTGGGAAACTGCCTGCGGACGTCTGGTCTCTCAGTGGCTCTGCTGTGCCCCGTGCTGGCACCTGAGACCTTGGCTGGCTGTGGGGACAGGGCACCGGCCAGGCTGACGCTGTGCGGGGAGCCCTCACTGTCCAGGGGAGACCCCCATAACTGGTTCAAGCCCCTCTTCCCAGATGCTGGTGCCCACTGCCCTCCTCGGCCTGTGGCCTCTGCCTCCAGGACCGTCCCTGTCCCTCCTGTGGCGGGAGGCAGGCTCCCACTGGCTGCAGTGAGGCAGCCTGGGGGCGGGGAGGGAGAGGGCTCTGGTAAACACAGCTCAGAGACAATGGCTTTTCCATGGCAACAGCTCGGGCTGGGAGAGCAGCTCCTGCCCCCCCATCCTGCTGCCACTGGGCATGTGCAGCCTCCGTGTCCCACCCGGAGAGCAACTTGGCCAGGAGAGTTCGTTTCCAATCCTCCGGGGAAAATCCCTGAAAGCAATCCCAACAGCCCGACTTTCCTCAAGCAAAGCAAAGCCCTGGGTCTGCAAAATAGCGGCGCCTTTTCCTTTCTCCTCTGGTCTCTCCCTCCTTCCTGCTCCCCTCTTGTTGTTGTTGCATTAAACATGTATGCTCTGTTTTTCATCTAGCTTTATCCTGATTAGGCTTTTTCCATAACATTTTTCCTTTGTAAATTTCTCCAGAATATATAATCTTGTTTTTATTTGACTGTTGTAAGCTCCATGAGATCAGAAGCTGTGTCTCCATATATCCATCCACCTACCTATATACCAACCCACCCAACTACCCATCCACCTAACCATTATCCATCCATCCATCCATCCATCCACCCATCCAACTACCTGCTCATATACTCACCCACCCACCTATTCATCAACCTATTCACCTACTCACCCATCTATCCATTCATTCACCCATCCAGCCAACAATCCATTCATGTATCTGTCCATCCATCTACTCATCAGCAAACACCTGGAGTGCCTGCCGTCTGCCTGGCCCGCAGGTCTTACTCTCACAGAGACCTCCTTCCCATGGGGACCAGACATCACGATACGAAGTGTTAAATGCAGGTCGAATGGTCTGTACAAAGCCCCGTGGGACCAGAGAGAAGCTGTTGGCTAAGTTGGGGGTCATCAGGAAGATCTCAGAGTGGAGGGGGCTCATCAGGAGAGCCTTGGGGGTAAGTGCTGGGCAGGGGGACCAGCATTTATCCAGAGGGAACAGCTGGTGAAGGGTTTGTTGGGACTGAGACCTGGGTTACAGAAGCGAAGTGGGGGCACAGGTGTGTGGGTCTGCCTTGTGAAGGGCCCCAATGACACCCCGGGAATGTGTATTGACTCTGTCAACAACGGGGAGCTGCTGAGGAGCGGAGGGGTGAACGACGTGGTCAGCACTGAGTGTATTGGAGAAAAACTCCTCTGGGAGCAGGAACAGGAGGCTGAGAGCTGTGGCTTCTCCAACAGCAAAACCACAGACACGGGCGACGCTCTCCTGAGTGTTGAAATTCTCCGTGAGGTTTAGAAACCTCTGTCTGGGGTCACGCGCTTGTTGCTCAATTCCCAGCAACACTCAGGAAGCCCCATGTGAGCAGGGGTGGGGTGCTTGGCCCGGGAAGGGCGGATCCCCCACTAGCCCCAGAGTTTTACACACGTGGTTGAGAGACCCCTGTTACCTAGCAAACTCCTCATGATGACGCACGTGGCCTTCGGGAGCCAGACCGAATGGTCCAAACCCCAGCTCCTCCATTTGCACGCTGGGACATCCTCCCTTCCAGAGGTGGGGCCTAACCCCCCTGCCCCCCGCCGCCCCCTGTACGGACTGGCTTAGTGACTTATTGTACTGAAGAAGCAGAAGCAGACGCTTGTGTGGCCTCAGAGGTGAGGTCGTTAGAGGCCCCGTGGCTCTCGCTCTATTTCTCCGATCACTGGCTTTGGGGAGAATGATCTGCCACACTGTGAGGACACTCAAGCAGCCGAGAGAGAGGCCCATGTGACAAGGACCGAGGCCTCCAGCCAACAGTGAGGGAGCCCCCACGTTGGAGGGGGCCCTCCAGCCCCAGCTGCCCGCAGGCCTGGCTGTATCTGCAACCTGGTCAGAGGCCCTGAGCCGGGCCCACCCAGCCAGCAGCGCCTGGTTCTCCGCCTGCGAGAAGACACGTTTGCTGTTTACAGCCACCAATGTTGTGCAACGATTGATAATCTAACACAAGGTGCGCCCGTGGCCCTGTCCTCCTATCACCCACGTAACTGGGGGGAAACAAGGTTATCTACATTGTGTAGAACTGAGGTACGACGTTCTCTACATCATGGAGGATCCGAAGGATTGTGTGAGTTAATTCACAGAAAGCACTGGGTGCCTGGCACAGGAAGTGCTCGGTGAACGTCAGCTTTACCGGTTGCTAGTGGGAAGTGCCTGGATTCAGGCAGAGGGAGAAGCGTGGGGAAGAGGAGCTCTTGCTGAGTGAATGGAGATGGAAACCAACTCTGGAGTGGGATGTCCACGCCAACGAGGGAAGGGGTGCACGGGGTGGGGGGTGGGGGAAGGGAGGACCCGTGCCCTGGAAGTGCCCTCGCCCAGCACCCTGTGCGTCTCAGGAATTCTCACCCACTTTCCGGTTGGGTCCTTAACTCCACAAATACTGTTTAGACGCTCTCTGAATTGCCACAGACCTCGTGGCTTCAAGCAATGGGAAGTTACTCTCAGACATGAGAGTCAGAAGTGTGAGCCAAGGGGTCTGAGGGCTCCAGGGAGGGTCCTTCCTGCCCCTTCCAGCTTCTGGTGGCTCCCGACATTCCTTGGCTTGTGGCTGCATCGCTCCATCTCTGCGCCCATCGTCACAAGGCCTTTTCCTGTCTCCTCTTCTGTCTCTTATGAGAACACTTGTCATAGGATGTGGGGACCTCTACAGCGATCTCATCTTGAAACTATTAATTATATCTGCAACGACCCTTTTCCCAATAAGGTCACACTCAGAGGTACTGCATGTTTCTGGGGGTCACCCATCCACCGCCTACAGATGGGCTGGTGCGAGAGCAGTGGCCAGCTTGCCGGGAAGGTGGTGCATTTCTAGGGCTGGGGGTGCGGGTGGGGACGCAGGGCTCTGGTGTTGGCTTTCACCAGCTCTCGCTCAAGTGCCCCAGCTCCCTCCGCTAGGAAAGCTTCTCCAGGAAGCACGTCCTGACTCACACCACCACCCTGAGTGACATCATAATCTCTTCAGCTGTGTATTCGCAGAGGGAGGACGGCAGCCCAGAACATCACCAAAAATGCACACCGAAGCGCCCGGCAAGCCCCACAGAAAAACCAGATGTGCAGGAAAGATGGAGCCGGATGCACATGTGGCTTCCCCGGCACAGAAATGCCCCTGGACACGCATGCGAGTGGCGGGCGGCGGGTGGAGAAGCCTCCATTTTCAAGATTCTCATGTCTGTGCCCATTTCCCTCAATGAGGACAGCATCCCGTTGGATGGGGCCCGCCCCCTACAGGATGACTCAGCTAATCACATCCGAGGGACCCCTTTTCCAAACAAGGCCACATTCCTGGGTAGCGGGGTTAGGACTTCACCGTAAGAATCCGGGGGACACAATTCAACCATCACAAGCGTGACCACCGCGTGGCACAGGCGCTGAGGGGAGCGTAGGCTGACAGAGGATGCAGTAGTCTCCATCGCCCAGGTCAGGGGTGTTTATGAACTTTTGTTTTCTTTTGCAGAAGAGGATGGGGGTGCAAAACTGAAGACCACGTAAGTCAGAGGAGAGAAGTGGGGTAATGAGTGACCAGTGTCGGACAATCAGCCCGCCATTCAGAGCACAGCGTGGGCTCTGGCCGAGCCCCGCTGGACACAGACCTCGCGCTGGGAGTTCACCTGCTGGGGGTGGGCGGGGGGAGGGGGCCAAGCGTATGGTGACGGAAGATGCGGTGACTGCGGGTGATGGCACACAATGCGATACACCGATCACGTATCCTAGAAATGCACAGGTGGAACCTTCCTGAGCTTATTAACCATGTCACCCCAAGAGATTTCACACGAGAAGTTCAACTGTTAAAGGACTACAAGAAAACATAGCAGGATTATTTTATGTTAAATAATTTAGGGATAGCGAAGGCCTATTCCTACAACATAAACGATTCCTATATCCCTAAAACCTGAGCATTCCTATGACATAAAACTGAGCTCCCATAAAGGAGATAATGATGAGTTTCACTACAAAAATAAATATATTCCGCAGGCAAAAGCTTAACAAAATAACAAGTACAACGAACAGAGGAAGCCACGAGGCAAAGGACAGACTGTGAAACGTATTTGTAAAACTTACAGTGGACAGAGGGCTCATTTCCTTCATGTAAGACAAACCTTTCCAAGTCAACATGGAGAAACTAAAACCCAGGAGCAAAAATGGGCCCAGGAAGATGAGGGCCGGGAAAGACACACCAGTAAAGATGTCACAAGGTGCTCTGCACTCTGGGCCGTCCGTGCTCCGGGTGACGCAGGCGTGTTTCCGCAGGACCCCCCCCCCACCCCCCCGGGGAGGATGACACAGCACACAACCTGTGGGGGCAGCTGGCAATAACTGTCACCCATAATATGCAGGTCCATTTGTATCCCACAAATCTCACTTCCTAGGATCTAGCCTATGGAACTCAAAGTCCTTGTAGTGCTTTTGGTTATAGAGAGAATGCAGGAAGCTATCTAAATATCCATCAATAGAATAAAATACATCCATAAAATAGAACATTATTTTGCAGTTTAACTATGTTAATGTGCTAATAAAGATTTATAGTATACGTTACATCTTTCAAAAAGCATTAGCCATGGGCAAAATGCACGCCCCGTGTGTGTAATGAAATGGGAGTATGTATCCGTGCTTGCGGACATGGTCGCCCGGGTCTCGGGCATTTCTAGAAGGCAGACACGCAACCGTGGGTGGTGGTCCTCTCGGGGGAGGGACGGGGAGCAGAGGGTGGGAGGGGATGTTTTTCACTCTGTTCTTTTATACCGTGTACAAGCGTTACTTTTAATGTAAAGGCATTAAAGTTACAATTAAAGAAATGGTGAACAGGAAGCTGACTCCTCCCCGGCCATAAACGGGGTCTGCTCTGTGCGGCTCTGAGGCGCTCTCCATTAACACACAGCTGAGCTCGGCGGCCGGCACAATTAACTGCTTTAGACAGAAGCGGAGAAAGGGGGCCCATCACCCAAGTCACACTGGCTACACAGTTGGCAGTGAGGGGCGCTCATGCAGGAAGGCAAGTGTGCCTCAGATCTGGTGTTCCCAGTTTGTCACCTGCACACGTCCCCCCTCTTGTTCGCTACCCATCAGGACACACGTGCAGACATGGACCTTTGCACTTGACAAAGGCCTCAGCTCCCGTGCCCCAGGTGCCTGGCCACAGACTGGACAGGTGGGAGGGGAGAGTGAAGTGAGAG
>NW_006298519.1:1008095-1010189 GCF_000327345.1 Myotis davidii
GCGGCGACAAGGCCATCCCTGAAGGCATGCGGGTCCGAGCTCCTCAGAAAGATTCCTTCTGAGGGAAGGGGCCCCGGGACTCATGGGAGAGCCATGCTGGCCGGTCAGGAGCTCCATCCTCCAGGCCACACAGTCCTCTCACTGAGCCCAGGAGCCGGGAATGCTGGCGGCCAGTAGGGTGGTCACTTCTCACTCACTCTGGGTGCCAGCACCCACGGACCCTAGAAGGGTGGGGGGCCAGGAGTGCCTTTCTAGGACAGGGAGGCCCTGAGGGCTGAGGGATCCATCGCGCACACCAGTTAGAGCCACGGCCCAGGCCCTGAGCGGTGCTTGTTTGGTTTGGTCAGGGTGGCAGGCGTGCCTGGCCGGGGACGGCCAGGCTGGGAAAACAGCTGCTGGGAGCCGGGAAGGCTGAGTGGGCCCAGCCAACAGCGCAGCATCGTGGGGTCCCAGGCCACAGGTCGGGTTTTCCAGGTGACCAAGGCTCCCCCTTAAACGTCTATGTACACAAACGGCTTCTCAGTGAGACCAGGCATCTTGCTAAACTGCGGGCGCTTCCTTCCTTCGTGGGGAGCACACCGAGGGAGGGCCCTGCAGGGGCCTGTGTGTCGCCCTGCGCCTCCGAAGCCCTCAGGACCATCTGTCCTGCCGTGCAGGGCGGCCTCCGGAGATGGCACGGGACCTGGGACGGCTGCCCTCTCTCAGATGTGGTTCCAGACGGCTACGCGGCTGGGATTTGTGGCCTGAAGTTACAGCTCTGGCTTCTCCACTCAGCGCCAGACCCCATTGTCGCGGCTTCCGCGCCAGCTTCCAGCAAACCCATCTCCTCTGTCCACGGGCTGCTTCCGGTCTTCTCTGGGCTGGGCACCAGGATTTCTTATTAGAAAAGAAAGGAGCAGGCTCGCGGCCCTCACGGGAGCCTCAGTTACCGGCTGGGATGCTCCATGTTGGATGAATGGACACGTGAGGTCTCTCATGGTTGCATTTCTCTTGTCACTGCTGGGTCCTCAGCCATATTCTGGAATCTGGATGGAGCACGTTGCCAGATACACAAGTGCCGGATGAGCCAAAAGATGTTTTGTTCTACTTACAGCATCTTCAACGATTCTGGATGATTTAAAATGTTTTTGTCCATTGAGTCCTACCAACCAAGATGGAAGGCGTCCCTCCTGTCTCACCTGTTTCAGGTATAAAACACTTGAGTGGGGCCCTAACCGGTTTGGCTCAGTGGATAGAGCATCGGCCTGCGGACTCAAGGGTCCTGGGTTCAATTCCGGTCAAGGGCATGTACCTTGGTTGCGGGCACATCCCCTGTGGGGAGTGTGCAGGAGGCAACTGATGGATGTTTCTCTCTCATCGATGTTTCTAACTCTCTATCCCTCTCCCTTCCTCTCTGTAAAAAATACATAAAATATGTTTAAAAAACAAAACAAAACAAAAAACAAACAAACAAACAAACAAAACACCTGAGTGGGAACTGAGACTTCTTCACGCTTTCGTACACCTGACTCTTGTAAAGGCTTGGGAGACAGGTGCTTCTTCCCTTGTGAAGCTAATTTTAGAGCCAAAATGTTCCTAGTTGAATTACATGCGATGGGATTCCCAGCTCATCGTGTTGAGATTCAACCCGAGGCAGAGCTGCCAGCTGACGGGAGGAGGAGCACTGTTCTAACTTGACATTCTTAGAAGTTCGAACCATCTGTCATTGCACAGGTGAGCAGAACTTCCGAGCACTGGGGATATGCCAGTATTTTAAAAGCAGCCTTTGTTTTTCAGTCGTTTACTACATTTCAGGATCTAAGCTACATTCTTTTATTTATTTACTAGTGGCCCGGTGCAGGAATTCATGCACACTGAAAGGAAATTAATTAGAAGAAATATTTTAATATCGCTATTCATCCTTTCTTTATAATAGAAGTGTCAATCAAATTCATGATCAACAATGACAGATTGAAACACATGCATGCGATTGGCGCCAGTGAGAGCTTTATATATATCGTACATGCGCGAGTCAACTTAGCCTTTTATAGATATAGAACAAACTTGCTTAATTAGACCTGCTTGCTGATGTAGCTAAACTTTTTCCAGCCCGTG
>NW_006298519.1:1010475-1065327 GCF_000327345.1 Myotis davidii
GTAATTTTTTATTTTTTTTAAATTATATTTTTTAGAGAGGCAGGGAGATGGAGAGAAAGAAACATCAGTGATGAGAGAAAATTATTGATTGGTTGCCTCCTGCACACCCCCTACTGGGGACCAAGCCCACAACCTAGGCATGTGCCCTGACAGGGAATCAAACTATGACCTCTTGGTTTATAGTTTCACGCTCAACCATTGAGCCACAATGGCCAGGCCTATGCTACGTTCTTTTGTATCCTTCATTGAATAATCACCCAAACCAAGCTGGGCAGGTACTATCCCTTCTCCTCTGGTAAAGGATCTGGGGTCTAGGTAAACCAGACATCTTGGTCAAGGACAAGAGCAGCAGGGTCAAGGTGTGAACGCGTCTTGTGGTCACAGGTCCAGAGCTTTCCCTGGCGAACCTCACAGTCATTTCTCAGCCAATGGAGCTGGTAACGTTACCCACTGCTGGTGACAAACACGCTCCCCGACCCAACTTTAGTCAGCCCCCTATGAGCCCTCTTCCCAACTAGTTCTTGACCTTCCATGCCTTTGCATCACCCAATTTTATCAAAAGTCCTGCTAAGTTGGTGCAGCCAGAATTCCCTACCCTCAATATCTGATCACCATGAACTCCCGATTGGGTTTCTCATCCTCCTCCGTCCCCCAGATGATGGCAGGTCACCCCAGCCCACCTTCTGCAAGGATCCTATTAGGTCAGTTTAGTCAGAATCCCCCCAAACCCTGATGTTTTCTCTTAGTATTTTTTCATTCACTGGCACCCTCCACTGACAAGTGGGTTATAAGTCCCCGCTCGCCTGAGCCGTATTTGGAATTGAGCCCAGCTCTGTACTGAGCTATTGCAATAGTTCCTGATTAAAATCTGCTTTTACTGCTTCGACTACTGTCGGGCTCCATTTTCCCCTTAACACTGGCAGGGTTTGCTCTGCAATGTTGAATTCTAATGGCCAACAAGGTGGGGAAGACTGAATGCGGTAGAGGAATGCGGTGTCAGATGAGATCCCTGACATTATTCATGAAGAAGACCTGTCTGTGAAGATACTTGGCTAGAAAACCAGGCACTTGGTTGCCTAGTAAGTATTTTCTCTTCTAGTGTTTTAGAAAAGGTATTTAATCGACACAGTGACATTAGGGATGGAAGTGTTGGCTAAAGTGTCAGATCAAAGAGAGCACCATAGAGGTTGTGTGAAGTCTTTGCATATATATTGAACTAATAGAATTCAACTGTAGTGAAGATATCATTAAATATGTGTCAAGGACATACATAAATGTGTCTATTTGCATGTATGTATGCATATAGTGTCCATATATGCATGTATATGTACACATATGCTACTGTATCCTTAGGGAACTTAATTTTGGATGGATGCCTTGGAAAGATGAAAGACATTCACTGCAATCAACCTGAGGTTGCCCTTATAAAAACCCTTTCCTTTGCAGTATAGTATTATGCAATCAAAATTGAGTTTAGTCAACATGTTATCAATTGCTTTAAAATATCCATGTATATGAAAAAATTACCAATGACTGATTTTTTTTTTGGTACAGAAAAGGTGGAAATTTATTACAGAACAAGCTCAGACTCCCACGAGGGGAGGGGGAAAGAATCCCCCCAATGACTGATTGTTTGTCATCATCATGATCTATTCCATGTCTACAGGTTTATAATTTTTCATTAATTTTTTTATATATCAAGGCTTCCCACTCTCCAGCATGTACCTGGCTTTGGAAAAGCCGGCTCACTAATGACTGGCTGCTCTGCTTACCTGCTGAGGGGAAGTTCCCAATGAAAACCCACTCTAGGGTAAGTGATGCTCATTAAGGAAAGTGCTATGTGCCACTGTGATGGCAGAGTTTGTTACAATACCTCTGAGCCAAGGCCCTGGGGTGGGAAGGAGTACAGTCAAAGCACGTGGTGGGCCTTTGGGAGGTCTTCCCCCTGAGCACATCGGGTTGGGGCGGTGACTGGAAGGGTCGAGCAGTGTCCCTTTGGGTACTGTGGACAGCAAGCTGCCTGAGGAATTCGTAAGGACACCTTTCTGGGTAGACTGAATCCCGTAACTGCCAGAGCGAGAGGCAGGGCTGTGTTGTGTGCTTGTGTGATTTATAGCCAACCTGGAGCATTCTCATTTATGCTAATTACTGTATGCTCTGCCCCGCCTCCTAAGGACAAGGGGTGTGGGTGTTGCCCTAGGACAAAGAAAGGCTATTTTGGGTTGGAACAGGGATTAGGATCCTCAATCTCCAAATGGATTGACTGAAGAATAAATATTGCCGGGAGAAGGGCTGGGACCCTTTAAGTAGTGGGAGTGCTTTTCACCCCAAGAACAACAGAGCAAGCAGAGGACACGGGAGAGTCGGTGCCAACACTTGTGAAACAAAAATGTTCCGCCTTGTATTCTTTTCCCTTAAAACACGAAGTTAATAATAGTACTGTTTACTGATGAATCTTTGCTTTGAACAGAAGTTCAATTTTAGCTCTTCTCAAAGGTCAGGAAACCTCTGCTCCCTATTATATTCTCACTGGGAAATTGCAAATGCAAAGTGCATGCAAATGCAAAGTGTATGCAAATGATTTCAGCTCTGGGTGGATAGGCTGCCTGTGGGGGGGGGGGGGGGGGGGAGGGGGCATCTGGCCTGCAGTAGAGAGGAGAGCTCGCATACCGCTGGCCCACCTTCCCATTGAACACGTTCCCTTTCTGTCCACTTTGCATTGGGTAGTAATTTGTTTCATGTCAGTCCCATCCACTAGCGCTGGGGAGAGCTAAAGCGCTTTTGACATTTTAAAATGGCTGGGGGAAAACACGCCAAAGAAGAATAATGTTTTATGACACGTGAAAGTGATATGTGTCCAGAAGTAAAATTTTACTGGGACACAGCACGCTCATTTTTAAACGTTTGCCTCTGGCCGCTGGAGCGCGATGCTGGCAGAGTTGAATAGTTGTGACAGGGACGTCACCAAGTCTGAAATATTTATTACCTGGTCCCTTACAGAAAACATTTTGCCAACCCCCTGCTCTAACATGTGAGTTCCTTAAGGGCAGGACTGTTTTTCTGACTTTGCCCAATGCCAGGCACATGGAAGGTTCTGGAAAATCCTTGCCTGCAGATGGAATACACTTCAGTCTAAGACGCCTTGCCTGTTGTTTTACCTGCAGAAAGGCCTGGAGCAGGCTGTTTGCCCTCATCCTTTGTTACAGCAGTGGGTGAGGTACAGTGAGAGCCCTTCTCTATGGGGTAGAAACTTGGGTCAAGGGATCACCCTTCAACTCTGAGCTTCTGCGAGCCGTGGCAGAGGGAGGGGGTTTGTGAGTGGAACCGACACCATCACCCATGCACGGAATGAGGCGGAATGGAAGCCACGGGGAACACTCGCTCCGGAGTCCAGTCTCCTGGCCCCAAGGGCATGCAGGGGACCAGACCCGCCTTAAAAAAAGGCACAGGGACCCTTCTCCTGGTACAGCCTCTTGTGTGATTAGAGACCAAGTTCTGGGACAAGTTTTCCTTTAGGATCCCTGCTTTGCACCATCTGTACTTCTATGGGATGGTTTATAAGAAACATGGTGAATATTGGATGGGAAAGCATCCCCAAGCATAAACAGGCTTTTTCAATAAAATGTGTCTTTAATTTTTAAATTTAATGGTGGAACAGCCTCCCAGGGAAGGCAGATGTAGCCCTGGGCTCTTGGTGGAGTTGAGGTACCATGAACGCTTCGGAGTCTGCGACACACTTAGAAAGGCCAGATCCTGCATTTTAAGTAGTCATTTATGTATTTATCCTTTTTGTTGAGCACCTACCAAGTGCCAGATTGTGCTAGTTGTTGGGAATAATAATAATAATAATAATAATAAAACAAAGGCATAATCTTTATCCTCAAAACTGGAGAGTCTGGTGGGGACATCCAGCCATGTGGCCAATCACCCACAATGCAGCGAGACACCATGGAGATTTGTAGAAATGCAGGGGAAGCAGAGAGGGAGGACCCCTGACTTTGCCAGGCATCCAGGAAGGTTCCACAGGGGCAGCATTTGCCAGGAGACCCCGTGGGCGAGTAGGAGTTATGGGGAGGGGGGATGGGGGAGGATATTCCTGGTGGAGACAACATCATAGCCCATGTGCAGGCCAGAGGCAAAGTCACCAGGTGTGCTCAGGAACTGCAGCCGCACACACACGTGGAGAACGTGACAAGGACACCCGGGCAGTGGCGTGACTGTCACATGCGAAGCAGATTGGTTTTTGTCCTTCAGCTACTCAGAAGCCACTGAGAATGTTTGCGTGAGGGGATGGGCTGTGTCTGTTACACAGTTTACGTTGACAACTGCGAGGAGGGGAAATTGAGAAACGAGAGCCTGCAGTGGGGAAGCTGGTGTGGGAGCAGGGGGTTCAGGGGCAAGCACTGGTGGGGAGCCAGTGCTGTGGCCAAGACGCTGGAGCAGAGAGGATGTCTGGGTCCTGGAGACAGGCGTGAGTTGGAGTGGACAGACGTAGCCAGGGCTGCCACACACAGCTGTGCAGGCCGACACTGCACAACTCGCTCCATCTAAGGGGGTATCTTTATTACACAGGCTCCCAGCAGATGTCAGTCCAGTGCCTTGAGCAGGGACGCCCTTTCCTCATTTGACAAAGGAGCACTAGGGCAGGCAGCAGCCCAGCTCTTGGGCAATAGTTGGGAGTAAGAAGCCCGTTTGGGGTGGGAAGTAGAAAAGTGGCAATGGAGATGACAGGCAATTCTTTCTAGAAGTGGCGTGGAAAGGAGAGTTGAGAAATGGGACATTCCATGATCCCAAGACAAGTATAGTTCTATTTTTGTTTGTTCTTCAAGATGACAGATCTTAGGGAATGTTTTTGTGTTCATGGAAATAAACTATTAAGAAAGGAACTGCCCTGGCCGGTTTGGCTCAGTGGATAGAGCGTCGGCCTGCGGACTGAAGGGTCCCAGGTTCGGCTCCGGTCAAGAGCATGTACCTGGGTTGCGGGCACATTCCCAGTGGGGGGTGTGCAGGAGGCAGCTGATCGATGCTTCTCTCTCATTGATGTTTCTAGCTCTCTATCCCTCTCCCTTCCTCTCTGTAAAAATCAATAAAATATATTAAAAAAAAGAGAAAGGAACTGATGATGGAGGAAAGAAGAAGAGAGTGCTGTCTGAAAGCCTTTGGGTCAGGCGAAGGGATAGGATCCCGAGTGGCCTTGGGTGGCACGGGCTGTGCAGCAACAGGAGGGAAGACCCACTGTGCTTAAGGGCCCAGGCGGCGGGTAAAGGCCTGTGAGGGTGCCAATGTTCCAGTCTGATTTTCTCTGTTTTCTCAACTAAGAGTGAAGCCGGGCTGTTATCTAAGAGGAAGTGGTTTTGGAAGAGTGAAGAGAGATGAGAAAGTGGAAATCATGATTTTGGTGGATCGAAAAAAACCCCAGACGAAGTATTTAAATTTAAATGCATGCTTCTTGGATTCACCTATGGATTTCGTTTCATCACAAGAAGAGACCCTAGGACAGGCCGTGTGAGAAGAACTGAAGACAGCTGCACATTTTTGTCTAACACCTTCTCTGTCTCCTGCCCACCGGGCCGCCACCTTCCTTCCCAGGTTATGGATGCTCATTGTTCATGAGATGCCCCTTCCCAGGGTTGGGCAGGTATCAGGCTGAACTCTAGGCAAGAAGTGTGACTGTGTCATTCCACCCTTCAGTGTGACAATGGAGGACCCCGCTTTGCCGGCCTGGGAACGCAGAGTGCCCACCACTAGCCTCTTCAGTGTCAGGGACATGCGTTTCCAGCCCCAGGTGAGGCCCCAAGCACAGGGAGTGACTCAGATGCCTTTGGCAGAGGCTGTGACATTGCATTGGACACGTCCCTGCCCTTCCTTGCTCTTGGCCTGGTTTGTTGATGGCCTGTCAAGCTGCCTGCCTCCTCACGTAGTCAGGACCCATCTGTGTTGGTTTAATGAACGGACTCTCTTTCTTCCCTTCGCCCTGGGGGCTGTGACAAGGGGTCTGCAGGCCCCTCTGGGTGAACACAGAGGAATCGTGCTGGAAAGACCCAGAGTTTGGAATCTTTCTTGTCTCAAGATGGACCTTGTGGATTCTTAAGAGTTTCTGCAAGAATCATGGACCAGCATCATTTTTGTTCCCCTCAGGTTGTACACCTTTCCAACATTGTTTGGAGAGACAGACGATATATATAACCAAGCATCTAAAGCAAATACATGACGATACGTTATTCCTGCATTAGCCCTCTGAGTTGTAAAAACAGAATTCAGTTTGGTCCATTGAGAACATAGCATTAATCCATTTTAGGTTCAACCTTTGGTCTTGTCTCCTTGGTCCTCCCTACTGTGTGTTCGTCTCTTATGTCAGTGGTTCTCAACCTGTGGGTCGCGACCCCTTTGGCGGTGGAACGACCCTTTCACAGGGGTCGCCTAAGACCATCCTGCATATCAGACATTTACATTATGATTTATAACAGTAGCAACATTACAGTTATGAAGTAGCAACGAAAATAATTTTATGGTTGGGTCACAACATGAGGAACTGTATTTAAAGGGCCAGAAGGTTGAGAACCACTGTCTTATGTCATTATCCACCAGTCCCTCCCTGACCCATTAACTTGCACAGGTTTCTAGTAATATTCACCCTGTACAAAATATGCTTGAGAAAATTGAAAAGAAAATATATTTACTTAGCAAATGTTTAAGTAAAGTCTTCTAAGGATGGTCTCAGTGACTAGAGAAAAATGATGATGGTCACCAAAAGCCCCCAGAATGCCTTGTTGAACATATTGCAGATGGGGCTGCTCAAAGCCTGAATGTTTGTATTATAGTGCTTCCTAGCAGAGCCAAAATGGATTCTTCCCCCAAATGCTGAACTTTATCTTTCTCTCCTCTATGGACCGGTGAGCTGGCTGCTTGGTTGTACTTGGGGTTAGTCTTGGCATGACACCACGCTGTTTGGGATGGCCCAGAGCATCAACTGGCACCGTCACCTTATCAGTGACTTGGGCAGAGTCTCAGAGCATGAGCCAGTAGGCGCCCTTTCAAGAGATTCAACACCAACTGTGATGCAAGAGCGGGTTGCCCCCGCCTGCTTCCTGCGGTCTGGTGAGGTGAGCCTGATGGGGAAGCCAAGGCCGGGAATAGAAAGAGAGTAGATGATGGAGTCCTAATCATCAGTGCATTAATAAACTTTAATCAACAACTACTACTGTAAGTGTGCCTTTGTGTACTGTCCTCTGGGCGGGTGGATTGGGAAGGTGGGCAGCCCTCAGATGGAATCCTGGCTGTACCACCTCACCAGCTGGGGGAGCTTGGGCAAGGTACTCTCTCCCCAACTCCCCACTGAGAGTCAACCTCTTTACTTGTTAAATGTGGATGATGCCTACCTTTCAAGATTTTGAGTATTGAAAATAATCTATATAAAGCACTTAAAAAAGTATCAGGTATCCAGTAGGCACCTAATGAGTGGTGGGTGAGAATAGTATGGCTTACAGGATCTTTGACTCACTCTCTAAAGTTACTGAACACTCACTCTGTTCCGGGTCTGAGGATGTATGATTTGCATGTATTATCTCATGGAATTCTCTTGTATCATTTCTATTTTTTAAATTTAATTTTTTAAATTACAGTTGACATTCAATATTATATTAGTTTCAGGGTTAAAACATAGTGATTAGACATTTCTATAGCTTACTGAGTGTTCCCCTGGATAAGTCTAGTACCCACCTGGCACCATACATAGTTACTACAATAATATTGACTGCATTCCCTTTGCTGTACTTTACATTCCCTGTGTCTGTTTTGTAACTACCAATATGTACTTCTTAATCCCTTCACCATTTTATCCCAGACCCCCAGCCTCCTTCCCATCTGGCAACTATCAGTTCGTTCTCTGTATGTGTCATTCCCATTTTCCAGAATGGAAGAAGAGGTTTGGTGATAGGAATATGATATGTCCAATCACACGGATGATCAAAGTTGGAGACAAAAATTGAATTCAGATCGTCTGACCTCAAAGTCTCAGTGAGTGAAGATGGAATTTAAAGGAGGGAGGAATTCTGCAAAATAGCTAGCCACAAATTCATCTCACAGCCATTCGGGAGCTAATAGCAGTGTGCAACTAGTCAAAATGTTAGCGTGACATTTTGTATCAGGCAACTTATGCTAGATTTTACTGTGATAACAAACAATCCACACTTCAGTGGCTTAACCTAACACAAGGTTAGTTCTCAGTCATGTTACCTGACCCAGGTGACTTGGTGGGAGATCTACTCTTCAAAGCCAGCCAAGGGTCCGGGATAACAGAGACCTGTGTTTTTGTGAGAGCCATAAACGTGGGGGCTGGGGGGGCATGTTATATGTTATCTTGTAACGTTTCCATGAGAGTGATAATCATGGCTATGCTTATAATGTTGGGGCAAATGTGAGTTACAAGACCATGGTCAAAAGGAACAGGAAAAAGTGACTCTGATGTGTGTCTGGAAGGATGAAAGCCGGGCATATCTGGTGGACAACACTAATAGACACCCCATGTTTTAAACCCTAACTTGCACAACGCTTTCAACTCAGTCTATTGGTTTTCGAAAGCACGTGGGTATCTGTGATTATATTATTTTTCTCAATTATTGATTTCAAGTCCCTGTGAAAGAATGTTATTTGCCCATTCCATGGACATCAGGCACTGCCATATGACTTGCTGTGACTAATAGATGGTGAGTAGAAGTGAGGTGTTTTGCCATTTCCCTTCTTGCCATGAGAACGGCATGTTTTTTTCGGTCTGCAACCTGGAAGTAAGCAGGACGTGAACAGAGCACCAGCTGACATGTGCTGTGAACGAGAGATAACCCTTTGTGTTTTAAGCCCTTGGAGTTGTTTGTTACTGCAGCATGACTCAGTGGAAGCAGATTGCTACAGTATATTTATCATCCTTCGTAAATAGAGAACAGTGACATTGGCCATGTAGAAATTAACTTCTACTAGTACAGTCTGCTTTGCTGAAGTACGTGTATACTTTTAAGGGGAGTATCTATAAGGGCTTCTTATGGAAGTAAATATTACTTAGTTGAGTTGAGCTAGCAGCACAAAAATACATTTTCTAAATTGAGGTTTCAACTGATATCTCAGAGTACTTTATGAAAAATCTGGGAGGGGAATTGGGATCATAGAAATGTTGTTTTCAGATGCAGACTATTGGTCCTGTTCTCACTGAGCAGTTGCCTTAGAAGACCTGAGAATATCTATATTCATGTCCACGTTAGGCAGAAATGATAACGATGAAAAGTTACTATTTATAGGAATGCGGAGTCTCTTCTGAGCCCAGTGATTCTCATTAATTCAGATCCACTGATTTGTAATTCATATCAGGTAACTGGGGCAGAGGCCAGGCTGGCATCTACTCTTCACGTGGTGAGTGTGCATTCTTGTGCTGGCTATCACCACAGGTTAACACTTGCCACTTGACCATTCAGAGGGCCTTCAGAGGGGAGGCGCTGGCCATTCTGTGGAGGCACTAGCTGCAAGGTTCCTGCAAACAGTGGGGCCACTCCTTGGGATTGGCCCTTCTGACTGCCTGGCTTCCCGTCCTCCTCAAGCTTTGCCCTCTCCTGCCTGTGCAGTGTGTGTGGGAAGAAATGATCTGATAGAATTTGGGATGCTGAAAGGTCACCGGTGAGGTAGGTACCACGTTTGTTCCCATTTTAGAGTGGCAAAACTGGGGCACAAGAGAGGTTGAATAAGCCAGTGAGTGTAGCAACCATGATTTGAACCCAAGATGGTTCAAACCCAACACACTAAATAATACAAAGAAGTACAGATTAGACTGAGCTATAGCTGAGGTTACTTTAAACAAAGAGGTGTACTAAATAATAATAGAACAAACAAAATTTGTATGTAGGTTGGTGTAGGATGAGGAACAAGGGCATACTTAACTGGGGAAGAAGTACCCCTGGCTGTTTAGGTGTGTGTGTGTGTGTGTGTGTGTGTGTGTGTGTGTGTAATTTATGTGTTTTCCTCCAATAATTCTCTTCTGGTCATTAGAAATTTCTGGGTAAAACTGCTTCACTGGCACATGCTGTCGATACTCATATTACTGAATGCCCTAGGGAATAATAAAACTCTATTTATTTAAGGAGACACTAATTAGAGACTTCCCACTATTTGACTCTCCTCTCTTAATTTGAATGTGCATTTCTTTCTAACATGAGTGTTGACTTTAGAGTTTGATTCAGAGCTAACGTTTACGTGCTAGTTCATTCCTGCCCCCCACCCCCCCAGCTCCCTTGGGTTTGAATTCTAAATTGTTTATATCATGTGATCATCACTGATTTCTACTGAGCTTCCATGTTAGCAGCACCTCATGGCCCATTGGGAGAACGAAGAACAATGAATTTTCTGGAACTGGTGTTTAAATAATGAACAACTTTTATGATTATCCAGTATTTTGGCCTTTTCAACCACAATAATATTGGGTAACCTTGATGCACTACCTCTTATGGGCCATTCAATGCCTTTTAAATGATAGGAAATGTCTCACAGAGTCATAATGTTTAGCAGAGTTGCAGTGTTCTTCCTTTTGGAGGGATGATGGAAAACTTTAAAACTCCATGTGTGCCCTACAGCATCTGACCTCAGATTGTTAGGACATCTGATGAACCAGAACACAGTGTCCCCAAACTGGGGAGGATCACAAAAAGTTCAGCATATCTGGGGAGCAGGTGTTATCACTTTTCATACAGCTAATGACACTCCTGGTGTATTACACTGCGGTGGACATTTGAAAGGAGGCCCCCAAAAGGTCACTTAAACCTAATGCCCAAAGACGGGACTGTTGGATTTCTTGATGTTGACAGTAGATTTCTACTTAGGAAAAATGCATTTACGTCTTTGAGTTTTTAAAAACATTACTCCTCATAGAGGTGATTTTTACCCAAGTGCTTACCATTCAAGTCTCATCAACCAACTGTTTTCCCAAGGTAGGCAGGTAGCTGGGGTTATAAACTCTTAAGAGGAAAGCAGTAAATCTGGAGAAAATGGCTTGCCACTTGAGGGATTAGCAGTAACTTATCAAAAGGAGGCAGTAAGGGCTGTGGAAGGCAATGGCTATGAAGCATCGCTATTAGGAAGAGCTTAAGGTCCTGAGACGCCAAGCCCCAGCCGCCTTATCCCAGCAGCCACTGTCCAGCTCCTGGGCTCAGCTTTTCCCCGTGACAGCCGAGTGGCTTCCTGATGGCAGAAAGGGAAGCTGGCGCTTGGAAGTCAGAGCGGACAGAGCAGCCTGTTCTCCCAGGCGTATCTCTGTAGACATCGCTTACCTAATTTCAATTTCAGAACTTCCTTGGCGGCGTTATCTCTTTTTAATAGACGGCTCTTAAAAACTCATGGGAACGCATACAGAATTTTAAAATGAGTCGGTAACATGGGAGACCAAGAGAGAAACCTTACAGCAAAAGAGGAGCTAACGGTGGAGGCGAAGAGAAGAAAGCCCGCCTGCCCACGAAACACCAGCTGTCTCTTTTGGGAGCGTCTCTCTACCGAGTCTACATGGACCAGCAGCTCTTGCATTACAAAAGGCACTAAACCCGGGGCTGAACCACCATCAGGGGCCTTGTGTGTCCACTTCCGGCTCTGCCAGTGGCCAATGGGCCTTAGTCAGGCCTCCATTTCCTCAGCTAAGAATCCACTAAGGACTCCTCCCAATTAAAAATGCTATGATCTGCGAGCTGACTTTTTTCATGTGGATAATATTATTCTAGCGATGGAACTGAGCTTCCCAGTGGTGAAGAACTGCTTGCTGACACCCACTTCCCATTTGCCACCACCAACTTCCGGTTCACTACCACCAACTTCTGGTTCACTATCACCCACTTCCACTTTGCCACCACATACTTCCGGTTTGCCCCACCCACTTCCACTTCCCCCAATTTTTCATGCCGTACTTAAATCTTTCAGAAGTTTTCTTCTTTGAGAAAAAAATTCAAGGAATAAGAAAATAGGGATGGAAGGGGAAGTCACAGATTAAGAGGCTAAAAAGAGATCGCAACCAGCCAGTGTGTTAACTTCATTTGCATCCCGAGTCAAACAAGCAGATTAAAAATTTTTTTAAAAAGACATTTATGAGATAATTGGAAATTGGAACACTTAGATATTAGAACTGAAGAGATGATCATTAATTATTTTGGGGTCCTAATGGTGTTATAGTTATGTTTTTAAAAGGGTCTTTATCTTTTAAGATACATACTGAAAATTTTGCAGATAAAATATGATGCTGGGAGCAGTTAGTGAGTGGTGATATAGATGGGACAAGTTTTGGGCATAAATTGACAATTATAGTAATTAAATCATGGGTACACGGGAGTGGGTTATACTATTTGGCCAATTCTTGTATACATTTTATAGTTTACATAATAAAAAGTGTAAAAAACCCAGCTTGATGGGGTTTATCTATGGAGCACATTGGCGGAGGTGTTGGAAAGGGCTGCTTGTCATAGTTGCATAATCACTGGGGGTAAATATGGAAGTTCATCAATCAGAAAGGCTATGGTGAGGAGCTGGCTGGCAACGGGCCCAGCTCTGTGTGGCTGTCATCTAGCCTCTAGCCCAATTTACCCACCATAAATAACCGTCCATGTGAATGCTTTACTATTTAAATGCACATTCGCCACAGCTGCTGAGCGTGTTTGTTTATGTAGCTATGAACCCTTCTGTAAACATCACTATCTCAAAATCACCCATGTGTCAGGAACATAAAGGGCTCCCTTAAAAAATATATTTGTGGGATGAGACACGGCCAGTTCCCAGATGTCTGGGTGGTGGGTGTCAGAATTTTGCAGGGTTTGATTCATTTTCAAAAATAGAATCACATGACTGGAAGGTTCTTAGAGGTCACTGTACACATTTCTCCGAGTCTGGGCAGAATCAGACTGAAGCCATCCCCTGAGGATGTGAGTCTGTCTTTTGTGGATGCGAGTCTGCCTTTTATGAGGCCAGAGAACTCATCAAGTGAAGGCCTGGGGTCATGTCCTGCAGGGCACCGGGGTTGGGCAAGACGCACACCCTACCCTCAAGGTTCTTACTTTCATTTTCTAAAAATGAGCCTGACTCTGAGTGCTGGGCAAAGGCTTGCTGCAGTGCCGCTGGCGTTGGAATCATCTGCCAGATGTTCTGTGCTGAGCCTGGGACCCAGCTGACTGAAGGACCGGGTGGCCAGCCTTCCCCAGGGCAGCTCAGCTCTCCAGAAATACCATGTTCTGATCCATGTATGCCCACACGTGGGTGACAGGGAGAGGGCACTGCATCAGGGTTGCAATGTGGGGCTTGTGCTTGAAATAGGCCCGCTACCTGAGATCACGGATAGTAGTTTAAGGTCAATTAAGACATTTTTGAAAGGAGAAATGAGTAGAGCGGAAGCTGTTTTGTGCCAGCTCACTGTAGTCAAGGTGTCCCATCCAGCCCTCCAGTGAATAATTAGGCCCTTGTGAATTTGTTTTTCTCAGTGTGCATTTGATCCACATTAATTTTTTCCTGTGACTTTGACTCATTGAAGCATTTCTTCCCCCTAAGGATCTGTTTAATGCCCACAAATACCAACTGTGTTTTTCATTCACAAAGAAAAGCATTCCCCTGAAGCTTAAGAGATCAGATGTGCTATAAGCACTGAATTGTATGAATCCCCCCAGGAAAGGAACAAGACATGTCCAGCTTCCAGACAAGCCCAGGACTTTCTAGAACATTCTTCCCTTCACTTTCCAGAAGTTAGAAAACTTTTTTTTTGTTTAAATAGAAAATTAATAGGGGTTTCCTTTTTCCAAGAACAAAGGCAGGTGTTTTGAATCTTTTCTTTTTTGCTGGCACCTTCCCCCTTTCCTCCAAGAAAGCAGTAGAAAGGCCGTGGCAAGCATCACTGTGAATTATCAAGAAGACGACGCCCCTCTCTTTAGAAAGGTTCAGGCATTACAAACGGTCCTCAGAAAGACAGGGCCTGCCCAGGGAGAATGCCAGCTCAGGGACATCACAGGATAATTGGCTTATTCTGGCTTCATGTATTTTTTTGAGATTGAGTTTTGGGTGGAGCGAGCATGAAGCTCAGCTCCTACAGTATGAAGCTCAGATGAACACCACTAACCAGAAAGTACATATTTCCAGTGGCTTTTGCTTCTTGAGCTCAGAGATGCAACGATAACAAGGCTTGTCCACTGCTCTCCCTCAGGTCCTATTGGGAGAGTTGATAGTGAGAAATCTAATATTCAAATTGCATCATGAGTGGTTGGTTTATGCTGCCAGAGGCTGTGTCGCAGGGGCCACCACTAGGGGGATCCAGAGTCCCTGTGGTCAGCCCCGTGGGAGAAGTTTCTGGTCTGTGGGAAATGACAGGGCTCCCGGTTTAAATTGCTCCCTCCCTCTCTCCTGCCTCTCCACTCCCCCAAACACACAACCATGGCTTCAGGAATACATCCGAAGTCAGGCTAAAGTAACAGATAGCCCCGTTCACATCTGTAGCAATCTTTTAGTATTCCACAATAATTTACAGCTGTTTTCGGATTAGGTCCATGTTCCTTTAGTTCTATGGAAAGGAGCCCACTCAAACCACCGAGTTCCATGCAAAGCCTGCCACTCACATTTTCATTGCTGGTTGCATTTACAGACTGATGGCAAAGTTTCCACCAGGAGAGAAACTGGCTAGAGGGATGACCTTGCCTGCTGGGCACAGGCAGGCGGAGACACGGGACCAAGGACTTTCTTTTGAAGGGATGACGGAGGTCAGCTTAGGGGTTGATGAGGAATCTGGGGCCTGCCTGTGGGCCATGTATTTTCAGACGAGATAAACCAACCCCGAGCCTCCAGTTGAAGACTCCCAAGCACAGAAGGGCAGATTGCATAACTAAACAGGATCCCAAGGCTACTATCGATGCTCAGAAGAACAGGAAAGAAATTGATGAGCTGGGGTTCTAGTTTATATGATTTCTGGAGGACACCATTGCTAGCTTAGGTCAGAGTTTATGGCTCTGTTTTGTGGACAGTTACAGATAAACACGGGCAGAACCTGTTTTGCTGGTGGGATGAGTAACACGTGTAAAGTTCAGATATGAGTGAAGACTTCAATAGAAGCAGACCAGCTCTCTATTCTGGGAGCAGATGATCTTCCCTAAAGCACACCAATGAGAGGTCAATGGGGTTGCGACGAATGGATCTTCGGCTTTTTGCTTTCCTGCTGGAGCTATTCACTGGGGCTGCAGGATTGTGTCTGCCGGGGGCTCAGCAGGTAGACTATGGAGATAGACGCCAAGCACTCACTCGACATAAAACAATGCTATGGGCCTTGCAAATAGCTCCCAAAGAAGAGGGGAAATTGCATTTTTATTAAAGCGATTTGTCAGGCTTCCTCTGAAAGCCTTCCCTGGCGAGGCAATAAATAACCCCAAGTATTTAAATTGACCATGTTTCAGCGCCATTTAAAAGATGCTTTAGCGAGAAATTTTAACTTACGTAAATACTTGGAAATTTAACATATAGCAGTGTTTTTAAAACACTTGTTTATCAATTTGTTTCTAAAGGCCTTTAAAAAAGCGACGGCTAGCCTTCTCGGTGGATAGATTTGAGGGGATAAGCAACATGGGCATACCACGTCATGAAGTGAAGGGCGGTGTCAACAGTGAGTGCGGTGCAGCTTCCCCATAAATAAGAATGTGAGACCCGGTTGAAAGGAGCCTGGGCCCCACAGACGCCCCAGGACGGAGCAGGCCTTACCTGTGGCTTCCACCATCCCTTCCAGGATGACCACGATCTCCAGCTCCTCTTTGGGCAGCTGGGCTTTGGAGATTTCCCAGAAAGGACTCTGTTGGTTGATTTCGTGACTGATGATGAGAGGCGACACCAGGAACAGCCGGTCGTCCCCGGTGTAATACCCGACGTTGATGTCCGTCTGGTTCAAGGGGATGAACTCCCCCTCTGAGGTCTGTTTGGATTTGATCAGCTTGGCTCGGATGGAGGCCTCCACGATGTGGGAATTCCTGAGGTCCCCGACGCGAAACATCAGGCACAGCTTCCCATCCCGCATGGAGATGACCGCGTGGGTGGAAAAAACCAGGGTCTCTGCCCTCTTCTTGGGTTGCGATATTTTGACAAACATGCATCCCACCATGAATGCGTTGACAATGGACCCCAACACCGACTGGACTAAGAGGAGAATAATTCCCTCCGGGCACTTGTCCGTGATGACCCGGTAGCCATAACCGATGGTGGTTTCTGTCTCTATTGAGAATAAAAAAGCAGAGACGAACCCGTTGAGGTTGGTGACGCAGGGAGTCCACGACGGGTCCTCTATGTGGTCCATATCTCCTCGGATATACGCTATTAGCCACCAGATCATCCCAAAAAAGAGCCATGTGACTGTGTAAACCATGACGAAGATCAGCAGGTTGAACCTCCACTTGAGGTCGACTAAGGTGGTGAAGATGTCGGTCAGGTAGCGGTAGGTCTCCCTCACATTGCCATGGTGCACGTTGCACTTCCCGTCCTTCCGCACGTACCTCTGGATTTTCCTTTTGGTCCGGTCTCGGCAGATGTGTCTCGGCAGGTCGTCCCTGGCCTGCTTAGGCAACTTTGGCTGGTGAATGGCCACTGGGCTCTCCACGTCCTGGTCCATGGAGTCGCCCTCCAGGACGTTAGCTGGTGGTTTGGAGAAAAGAAAAGAAAGACCGAATGAAATGCTGGCTCTTAGGGGATCATGGAAACCACACCGTGTGTGGGATATGAATGTCAACCAAACGCCATGTGTGTAGCTATTCACAAAGTAGACAGAGTGAGTCTTAGGTGGCATCGTCTGGACAGGCCCCGAGTTGACTTGGACTCTGTGCTCTGCCGTCTACCTTTGTGTAGGGACTTCAACCCCCTTCCCAGCAGACAGCTCCCGGCTGTGCAAGCGTCTCCAGGCCAGCAAGTTCTGAGAGGCAGCTCTCAGCCAGGGGTCTCCCCTTCACCTGAGACACCACGGCAGGGAGCTGCACACTGCGGATAGAGAGATGTGCTACTTTTTATATCACTTCCCTGCCCCCCTCTCCCTGCCCCACAAATGTGGAGAGGGGGCCTTTCGGGAGGTGAGTAAGGTTGAATGAGGTCATACGGTGAGTCCCTAATTCTGCAGGGCTGGTGTCTTCATAAGAAGAGGAGGAGACACCAGGATGTGTACCTGGAGGAAAGGACATGTGAGGGCCGTGGGAAGGCGGCCGTCTGTAAGCCAGGAGCAGAGGACTCCCAGATCAACCAGAGTCCCCAGAAACCAACCCTGCTGGTATCTCGATCTTCAATTGCCAGCCCTGAGAATTGTGGGAAAATACAATTCTGTTGTTTAAGCCTCCCAGTTTGTGGTCCCTGTTATGGCAGCCCAGGGAGACTAACACACTATCCGAATTCACTGAGCCTCAGTTTCCACATTTACCAAGTGGTGATCAAGATGCCCAATTCATGGGGTTGTAGTTGGATAAAACCACATACCTGCCTGGAACTGACACATAATACATTTTCCTTTCAACTAAATTATTCCTTTGCTGCTTTCCTTATGTTTAGGGCAAGATCTTTACATTATCACTCAGATTTCAGAGTTTAAAAAAAAGGTCTGGTTTTTGTTGGTTGATTTCATACCAAGGTTAAAACAGTGTGGGGGAATGTCTTTTTTTGAGTGTTTACACATTTGATTTGGTTGCTGCCTCCACATTGACTATCTGCAGTCCTGGCGTGTGGCTCTGTTTTGCTGAAGGCCCTGTGATGAAAGCATTGGTAGAACCGGCAGTTACTCATGCGTTAGGAAAACTCTTCTAGAATCTGCGCGCAAGGGGAAGTCTGGCACGGCTGCTGTTACCACACACATAGAAGCCACCATGCGAAGCTACTTGCTCAGCCAATACCTTCCAAGCTCCCTAAGGGGCTTACGGGCCGTTTCTTCCCCCAGGCTCTCCTGTGTCCGTTGACTCTGTCATGTGTTTTGTCCACGGCGCCTACGGTTTGTCCCCTTGGTTAACCACAGAGAAAGGCAGTCTGTCGAGAAAACCTCATCTGGTTAAGGAAACAGCTGGGGGTGGGACTCAGGTGGTGCCAACGTGACATCAGTGGCCTAGGTCTGCTCTTATATTTCAGCCCCCGGAAGAGGCCCATCTGGTCTGTAGAGCAGATGGTTCGGTTTGGCAACTTTGACTTTTAGATCCTAGCCCTCCTTCTCCTCTTATTCCTCCTCCTCCCACTCCTCCTCCTCCTTCTTCTCACTCTTCTCCTCCTCCTCTCCCCCTCCTCCTCTTCCTCCTTCTTGGAACAGATATCAGGACAGGAGTGAGAGGGCAGCAGCTGAGGCTGGGATGGGTGGAGGTGAGTGGAGAATCTAGATGGATGTGCCGGTGACGTCCCTCTCACTGACGACACCCCCAACAAGGCACGATGATTGTGACCCCGAGTGGTCCCAGCTGAAATCTCACTGTTGGTTTTGCCCCGAGTGGGACCAGCTCTGGGCTCACGCCCCGGCAGGAGGGAGGCCTTTGCTGCAGACCTGGCGAGTGCCTTGCTTTGACCCAGCTGCTAAGCTCCTGATGGTGCAAAGCCACACGCGCCCTCGTCTCCCAGAGCCCTTCCGTGGAGAAGACCGCTTGTCAGATTAGCTGCTTTTTAAGTCTTCAGCGAGATTCATACTTTAAATGTCAGGGAGGAAGTCCACGCCCGCCCCCGCCACCCACGGTGAAGCTGCTTTCCCCCCTTCCTGGCTCAGCTGTCACTTCAAGCTCCAGGCGGGCCTTCTGAGCTGGGGGGCCGGTGTGCACAGTTACAGTGAGTGGGGTGAGTGCTCTGGACAGTCCCGGGAGCTGCCAGTGGGCCTCCAAACCTACCCCCCCTCTGCTAGCTCGGGACTGAGCACAGTTCCTGGCCTCCTCCGCATTGAGGGGTGGCCACGGGCCGAACCCCCCTTCTGTCCTTAAAGAGTATATGTGCCCCCCCTGTGCCCGTGCCCTTCCATGGGGAGTGGAGGGGCCTGGGGCCTGTGCTCGTGGCAGAGCTGCCGTCCGACTAGAAACCAGAAAAGAAGTGACTGAGTCTGAGCCATTACGCAGTTTGCGTCTGGAATGAAATCGAGCCTCATCTTTCACTTTATGGGCGGCAGCAGTGACGCGCACGGGCCGAGGGCACCGTGATGAGGGCGCTGCGTGGGAAAGAGCGGGGAGAGGGGACCGGAGGGGAGATGGAGGGTTTGTGTTTGGCACCTGCAATGAAGCAGCAGGTGGAACAGGTAAGTCCTGGTGACTCAAATGCCTTTTAAAAGCAAACAAACAAAAGAAAGCCGGACGCTCCTGGGAGCGCGGTGGGAAGGTGGCCTCTGGTGCCCTGCGGCTGAGGCCGGCGTGCGGGCCAGGTGTGTTCCTGGGAAGATGGGGAAGGGGTTCAGAAGGTGCCACCCCAAACCTGCCACTGGCATGCTGACTGTTTTGAGTTAAAGGTGCCCAAGAAGCAGCCGGTGCAAGAAGCACACGCTGACCCGCCTTGTCCTCCTGAAATCAGGAGCTAAGTCCCGTGTCAGAGGAGTGCTCCCTGCTGCAGGAGAGACAGGGAGTGCAGGGCCGAGAAGTCCGCATCAACAGACCGCGTTAAACACACCAGGCCGACCTGGTCGCTCCTTCCCCGTGCGCCACCCAGAGCCCCAGCCTCCCTGTCTTGCCAGCTCTTCCCAGTTTATTCTTTGTCTACAGGCCTCAAGGCTTCCTGCTTCGGTCGCATCGTTGGGCCTCCTGTGAGGCTTCCCAGGCACATGGGAAAATTCAATAAAACGCGTCTGCTTTCCTCCTGCTAATCTGACTTACGTTCCGTTTAGTTCTTAGGCCCCCGAGAGACCTGCGGGCAGAGGGGAATTTTTCTTGCCTTGCGGTGGGGAGGGGCGGCCTCTATAGTGGCTGGTGGGAAAACATGCTCAGAGGCCAGAGAAACCAAAATTCTCATGAGGCCGCAATACCTGGGGACTAGGAGAGACTGAAGCCAGAGTCCAAGGGGCAGGGGGCCAGGCCAGTGAGGGGTGTGGGGTGTGGAGTGGGGGCCCAGCTGGCGGCTGTGTCCAGGGCAATGGCAGGGGCCCTGGGCAGGGGAGAGAAACTGCCTCAGCTCCGGGGTGCAGAGGCGTCTGGGAGAGAGCCATGATGGCTCTCAACCTTTCTTTCTTCCCCGGAACCCGAGGTGTGAATGGAAGGGGTGATCTGAATTGCATTTGCAGGAGCGTTTGGAGCTGCTTGGCACAGCCAGCTGCAGCTGTGGCTTGGAGAGCAGACATCCTCCCTGCATGCATGCGCAGACCTGGGTGCGAACGACCTCTCACCACCTCGGCCGCAGCCCCCCACGGCCCCAGGGCCCACTGGCTGTCCATGTAGACCCCGACCCCCGCAGCCTCACCCCCCGCCCGGCTGCACATGCTTCAGCATCGTGCACGTAGGTTGACCGGGATAACGCAGAGGAACTGCTAACAGTGAAGTGTGTACAGCGCACAAGAGGATATGCGAGAGGTCCTGAGGGGCGGCCGCGAGGCGCTTGGTGGTTCATAAGTCGATGCTCAACCACTGAGCCACGCTGGCTGGGCCCTTCCTTATTTCTTATATCAAAATGAATTCCAAGTGAATTAAGGATTTAAATGCAAAGAAAAAAATAAAACTACCGAGGGAGTGGAGATGTATTTTTATAATTCTAAAAGTTGGGAAAGCTGTTCTAACCATGATAGAAATCCAGAAAGTATTTTAAAGCACTGTTATTTTTGTCAATATAAAAATTTTAAATGTTTGTAAGGAAAGTGGGAAGACAAACCAGCAAACATATTGGCAACACATAACATACACATTCCCAATTTACAAAAGCAGCAAACGTCCCGTAGAAAACATGGTCACAGGAAACGGAGAAGGGGCTTAGAGGAGAAAAAACACACGAAGGTGTCAAGCAAAGGGAAAGACTGTCCAACTACGGCCAAGTAAAAGCAGCGCAAATATCATAGCACTCTCCCCCCAAAGTTAGCAAATTAAAAATAAATGACAGATGGGGATGTGTGTTGGGAAGGCAGTGGGATTGGGAACTCAGATGTGTTATTGTAGGTGTTGACTGGCAGTCTTTCTGGAGGGCAGGTGACAGGAAGTCTTCTGATTTAGAAATGGTTAGAGGTCTTGGATTAGGGGCTAGGCATTCCTCCCAAGGGAATAATTCCACAAACGTTCACCAGTTTCCACAGGGCTATATTGCAGCCTCTCATAGAGCAGTGAAATATTAGAAACGAGTGAAGTCCTATCAGCAGAGCACTGGTTAAACACATTTCTGCACATATCATCAATGGCATACTATGCGGTCATGAAAAATGATTTTCCAGTGCTCTGGGGCCTTCACCTGTTTGTGCAAAGACCGCCTTCTTTTTTTTTTTTTTTTTAAATATATTTTATTGATTTTTTACAGAGAGGAAGGGAGAGAGATAGAGAGTTAGAAACACCGATGAGAGAGAAACATCGACCAGCTGCCTCCTGCACATCTCCCACTGGGGATGTGCCCGCAACCAAGGTACATGCCCTTGACCGGAATCGAACCTGGGACCTTTCAGTCCGCAGGCCGACGCTCCATCCACTGAGCCAAACCGGTTTCGGCGACCGCCTTCTTAATGAGGCCTCTGTTTACGCCCCTTTGGAAACAGTAAACACAGCTGCCCGGTTCTCAGGTGCCCCTTCTGGTACTGCTGGGCAATTCTTTGTAGCACTTTCCACCTTTCAGCCTGAGAGCTTATTTACTCTTTTAATTTTCTGCTGCCTGTTGGCCCCTGTGGGAAGGGAAGTTCCCCAAGGGCAGGGATCGGTGTGTGTCTTATTCACAGGTGGATCTCAGGCCCTGGAGCAAGTGCCCAGCACACAGCACCTCTTACTGAATGAATGGGGATGTGTTCATTGACTTGGCTGGTTGCCCAGCCATAGCACTAAGCAAAAAGGCAGAATAAGGAACATAGAATCCACTCTGCATATATTACCTTCTTGCAAATGTGTGTGTGTGTGTTCATGAATGTGTGTGTGTGTGTGTGTGTGTGTGTAGAAGAATGTTTTCCAAGATGTTCATTTTGATCCATCTCTGAGTTGTAAGTTTGTGGGTGTTTTTGCTTTCTCTTTGATTTTTCTATATTTAGCTTTTCCCTTAACATACTTCTATCATCTAAAAAATAAGTAGGAAACATGAGGCCATGTCTGTGTTGAATAACCGGAACAGATGCTGCAGAGACCGAGCGATGTCTTTGGGCTTGGAAATTGGGACTCTGGTTGAGTAGTGTCTCCCTCACAGTCATGTCCACCCTGAACCTCAGATTGTAACCTTATTTGGAAATAAGGTCTTTTCAGATGTAATGAATGAGGTCATACTGGACCCCAAATCCAATTGAGCATTCACATAAGAGAGAAGAACATCCAGAGACACAGGGAGGCCACCTGAGCACAGAAGCAGGGGTTGGGGTGATGTTCTCCAAACCAAGAAGCTGGGAGAGGCAGGAAGGACCCTCCCCAGAGCTGTTGGAGGGAGCATGAGCCTGCCTTCACCTTGATTCTCCCCAGGTCTGTGAGAGAATACACTTCTGTTGTCTTAGGCCTCCACTTTGAGTTAACTGTGGCAGCCACAGGAGACTAGTATAACTGGTGACTCTGGTGAGAGGGGTGATGGCTGAGTGGTGGGTTGTAGACCCAGGTTGCAGGTGGGGAGGAGTGGTTGGTCTGGGAGGGGGAGAGAGATAATGTGGAGAGGCTGTGCTTAAAGACAGAGAGGTAGAAGGAGCTCTCTCTCTCTCTCTCTCTCTCTCTCTCGATGGGTGTTTATAGAGCACCTTTACACGCAGAGAGGAAGCCAAAGGGGAGAGGCTGGCATTATAAGGAAGGGGCGGTGGCGGAGTGAGGTGTTGGAGGGAGTGGCAGTCAACAGGGAGCAGAGGTGGAGGGACAGGACATGCAGACGCAGGGATGAAACTTGCTCCCCGAAAGGTAGGAAAGGTAGGCTGAGCTGGGGAGGGAGGAGGCAGCTGGGAAGAATGTTCGGATGTCTTTCTCAGGCTTTGTGTCATGGAGGCGCTGCACGTTGGCTCACTTTCCAGCATGAGTTTCAGGAAAACTATTTCAGCAGACTCCTTGAATCAAATCTGTATCTAGCAATGCAAACAGCAGAATGTGGCTTAACCACAGCCCAGGCGACGCTTTCGCATTGCTACTGCTCAGGAGAAGACATGTTAGCAGATATCTGTACACCCATGTTCACAGCAGCATCATTCACAGTAGCCAACAGGTGGGTACAAGCAAGTGTCTATGAACTGACGTGCGGATAAGCACAATGTGGTCCATCCGCACAGTAGAATAGGGTTCCGCCTAAGCAGGGAGGCTGACACCTGCTGCAGCACGGACGGATGTTGTGCTATGACATAAGCCAGTCATAAGAGGACAAGCACTGTCTGACTCCACTGATCTGAGGCATCTAAGGAGTCACATTCATGGAGAAGGAAAGTGGAGTGGCCATGATAATGGGCCGGGGAGGAGGGAGGGCTTGTGTTCGTGGGTGTGGCATGTGGTTTGGGGGAGAGGAGGGAGTTCTGGGGATGAATGCGGTGACGGCTGCACAACCGTGAAAATGTGCTTAATGCTACAGAACCAAACACTTAAAGAATGGTTAAAACGATAGGCAAAGGACCTAAATAGACACTTTTCGAAAGAGGACATTCAGAAAGCCAAGAGACATATGAAAACATGCTCAAAGTCACTAGTCATCCAAAAGATGCAAATCAAAACAACAATGAGGTACCATCTCACACCTGTCAGACTGGCTATCATCAACAAATCAACAAACGACAAGTGCTGGTGAGGATGCGGAGAAAAAGGAACCCTCCTGCACTGCTGGTGGGAATGCAGACTGGTGCAGCCACTATGGAAGACAGTATGGAGTTTCCTCAAAATGTTAAAAATGGAACTCCCATTTTACCCAGTGATCCCACTCCTAGGTATATATCCCAAGAAGCCAGAATCGCTAATCAGAAAGGATATATGCACACCTATGTTCATAGCAGCACAATTCACCATAGCGAAGATTTGGAAACAGCTTAAGTGCCCATCAGCAGATGAATGGATTAGAAAACTGTGGTACATCTACACAATGGAATACTATGCTGCTGTAAAAAAGAAGGAATTCTTACCATTTGCAATAGCATGGATGGAACTGGAGAGCATCATGCTAAGTGAAATAAGCCAGTCAATGAAGGAAAAATACCACATAATCTCACTCATTCATGGATAATAAAGACCATTATAAACTGATGAACAAAAATAGATACAGAGGCAGAGCAGCATTGAACAGACTGTCAAACTACAGCAGGAAGGACGGGATGGGTTGTGGGCGGGGAGGGGAGCGGTAAGAGATCAACCAAAGGACTGAAAATAAAAAGGAGACAAATGTACTACTCTTTGTAATATTTTAAGCATTAAAACAAAATTAAAAAAAAGAATGGTTAAAACGGCAAATGTTAATTATGTATATTTCACCACACTAAGAAAGAAACTGTCCTGGAAAAGAAAAGCGTGAATGTTTTCTAAATGAGGGAAGGTGCACAGTGGCAATGGCTTCGGGCTACGCTGCTGCAGACTGAGGTCAGGGTGGGTTTTCCGAGATTGTCTTGTTGTGATACGGGCTCCCACGTTACCCCCAAGACATTGAAGGACAGTTCAGAGCGGTTGCTGCCAATGATGCCTGACGTGTGAGATTGGAAGTTTCCTTTTGGCCCTTTGCCCGATGCTTGTCTTCTTGTGTGAGTCCTTACCTGAGGATTTCCCCTCCCTGGGGACCGGTGGGGACGCTTGTCATCTGTGTCCCATATGCCCTGGGTAGGTGAGCTGGTTTGTGCTGTGCTGAGCTACTGGGACTGTGGGAGACGACCACAATCAGAAATCCAGGCAGACGGGAAGTGTAATGTCACAGACGTGTGGAGAACAGTGCCTCTGCCTGCTGGGAACTCCTGACAGCTACGAAAGGGCCCAGGGTCCTATTAAAATTAGCCAGGGCTCACACTGTGACCCTGAACTTAGAATGTCTAGGACCCACTGTGAGGCCAGAGGATTAATGCTGGCTGCTCCAGGCGTGGGAGATGGCTTCATAAAATGTGCCACTTCATTGCTTAACGGAGAGAGATGCCAGGTCCCTGTGGGCTGGAGGAAGGAGACTGACATTCTATATCTCGATTTCTCTTTTAAAGGTGATTTCAAGAATTAGAACCGTCGACAGTTAGAACCATCAGAACCTTTCGGGGCCACTGACTGCCACAGCCGGGTGGGTTGTCTACTGCACAGTGGCGTTCAGATGAGGGCAGCGAGGGGGCTGTGCTCTGCCGGCCACACCAGGCCCCTTTCCCAAGCCCATGTCTGCTCATAGGACAGGCCACCGGCTGCGATTTGCTCAAGGAGCTGCCTGGCTAGAGCAGTCCTGTGACCTCGGGCACCTCCAGTTCCTTGTCCTCCACTTTTATTGCACACAAAGAAAGTGAGGCCCAAAGAAGCCAACTTGCGTGGCAGGAGGCAGGGCCAGAGTGCTTCTGTCCCTCAGGAAACTTGGACTTGATGGTCTCCCTCTGGAGCAAGAATCCCTTCTGCCCCTGGTTACTGCGGGGTGGGCCCGTAGTCAGCCAGACGGGGTCCCTGCTCTGCTGCCCACTCAGTGCGACCAGGAGCCACAGGCCCTTCACTGGAAAACGGGGTGAATGCTACCCTATTGGGCTCAGGGGAAAATTAGGGACATAATTCTTGTTGGCAGCAGCCTGGTGACAGGGCCACGTGCTTTGGCGGCGGGCAGGTCTGGGTTGGAACTCTGCTGTTCCATCTGCAATCTGTGTGCATTTGTTCCGGCCACACCACATCTGAATCTCAGTTTCCTCAATTGTTAAATGACAACAATAAGACCTACCTTGCAGGGTTACCGTGAGAAAGAAATAAATCATGTGAGCGTCGCACCTGCTACAGAGCAGACATTGAACAAATGGCAGCAATTATGATAGTGTCTGGGTCGGAGAAGGCACACGATTTGTAGCTATAATAATCCCTGTTTTCATAAGCCCAACATTGTCCTGGAAACGGTGGGAAATTCAGAAGCGATCTAAGACACAGATGGGCAGGCCCATCTGGAAGCTCAGAGCCTGCTTGCTAACAGACCGGCAGTGGCCCATAGAATGTGCAGTTGCCTGCAACACTGTGGACACGAGACTTAGACCCTTCCAGCATGTCAGAGGTCAGCGGTGGCTGGATGGATTAGCCAAGGGAAGGAGCTGGGAATGACTGTGGCCCCGAAGTGGGAAGGGAAGAAAGCCAACTCTTACTGAACAGCTCGTGTCAAGTACTGGGCCGGTACCATAGCCACGGGGAAGTGTTGGCCCATCTTACAGATGAGGCGATGGAGGCCCATAGGGCTGAGGCACTTGCTGAAGCTTACATGTCTGACATGTGGTGGAACTAGGACTCTCCGTCATGTTCTGAAGTTCATGTTCTTTCTCTTCTGCCATTGCCGACAGATGAGAGGAAGTGTGTGCATGTGTGTGTGTGTGTGTGTGTGTGTGTGGAGGGGGAGGGGGACAAGTGGGGGAAGGGTAGCAGGGGTTTGTCCCTAAGTGCCACTCTACAGAGTGTTTACTCAATCTTAAAGTGAATGAGTCTCCATTAAACTAGCTAAGCAGAGGAGTGATATGACCAGGTCTTTGAAAAGGCAGAGTCAGGCCAAGAGGAAAGGTTTTGGAAGCTAGGAGAATAACTATTTCATAATAGAACTTGGGCTTTGGGTTGAAGCAAAACTGACTTCAAATTGTGTACACAATGTGAGGAGAAGAGTGGCAATGAGAAGGATCCTGCCCCACTCTTGTTCCATGAATTACCCCGTGGAGTGGAAGAAATGAAAATAAAGGAGCAATGGTCTTGAGGGTCATGCCTGGGACAAAGGTCAACATGAGTGGGGATGGTGGAGACAAAGGACCAAGGGTTGGGTCAAAAAGAGGATTTAATGTGTCAGAAAGAAGTCTGGTAAGAGGGAGAATTCTGGTACCTTTTATAAAACCTTATATTGGGGAGGGAATGGCAGTTGGAGGGCCGGATAAACCTTTGTTGAACTCTACCACGTGCCTGCACTGAGTTGCGTGGCTTCTCGGCCATTTCAGTTGATTCCCATCCTTCCGGACTCTGTGGCAGTGCATCACTGGTGTGAGACAGGCGGGACACCCTGACCAAGGCCACACAGTCAGAGCCAGTCCAGGGTGTTGCACTCCGAGTGGGCAGCTCTTTCCAGGAACCAAACAGGATGGACATGCAAACACCCCAGCCCAGCAGAGCTGAGCGAATGGAGGGACCATCCCAGAGAATGGGGGTGTGGAGTGTGCTCTTCATTCTTCTTGTGTTACTGAAGAATGAAGAGCACAAGTACCCCAGGGATAGCTACAGCGAGGGGTAAGGAGGAGTGAGAAGTGAGGGGGAGGAGCAGGAAGTGAGAGGGAGGAGCAGGAAGTGAGAGCGAGATGTAGGAAGTGGCTGTGAGGAGGCACAGTGACAGGGCGGGTCCAGGTCCCGAAGGCCAAGGTGGTGCATTCAGCAGAAGAGGGGCTGTTGGTTCTGGCAGCCAGGAGACCACTGGCCACTCTGAAGAGAGTGGTCAGGATGAAAGTCAGGCTGTAGGGGAAGGGGGTGACCATGGGCTGAAGGAACATTTTATCTGTAGATGAGGAGGGAGGTGCAGGTGGTCCTTCCACATGAGGGAAGGGAGGAGGCTGTGAAAAAGGAGCAATAGAAAATTCTGGAAGGAAGTGAGCATGGTCTCCCTCAGGGGTGGGGAAGGAATGAAATGCAAGGCTATGCATTGACCTCAGAAAGAAGACCAGCCCCTGCCTGTCTGCGATGGCACCATGCAAGGAACAGCAGGGGTGACAAGACCCTGCCCAGCTCAGAAGAGAGAGCCACTCCATCCTTTTTTCTTCCTGCCTGTGGGCTGTGGTCGTCCACCCTGCAGAGCCCACAGGAAGGAGCGGATTCCCAGAGGAGGGGTAAGGGGCGCAGGGAGAGCTTAGAAAGTGGGCTCTTAGCTCCTAGCAGAACTGAGACAGCCCCCAGCCCCCATGTGCAGGTTCTAGAGCCTGGACCGCCAAGTCTCCCAAGAGGGGTGGCTCAGCTCTGGAGTGAGGGCAGGGAAGCCCTTTCAGAGCAACTGGTCCCTCCCTGCCTGGTGGGCAGGACATTTCCTTGTATTTTCTAGGGCAAGACCTGTTGGGACCCGCTCAGACCACACACGTGGTGGGATTTCAGGCAGAGGGGAGGGCAGTCAATCCGCGCCTCCCAGGAGCCAGAGCTCCAATTTTAGACAGAGGTTTCAGCGCACTTCCCACGAACCCTCTTCTGTGAAGAATTCTAGCAAGTGGGAAATTGCATGTCACTTCCTCTGCTGTCCCCTTCCTGGGGCGCCAGTAACTGGGTTTGAGAAGGAGAAGCATCCTGGCTAATTTGCTTGAACAGCGACCAGGTAATTGAGGGTTCAGGATAACTGCACCCCACAACCAAACACCTGTTGGGCGGCATCACCTGATACCAGCACAAAAGCGGGTGGGAGGCTGGAGAGCAGGCGGTCAGGGCTTTTCTCTGCTCTAATGAGGTATGAGGTATGTTTAATTTCACAAGAAAACAGCGATTTCTCCGCCTCATTTCCCACCTCGTCTCCGCCTTTAACGCACACTCTGCGGGCCTCGTGCTGTTTAATCCTGCACTTGCAGCTGAGCTGGCATTTTAAACAGACCAGTGCGGCCCCTCGCTCCCCACAAAGACTAGCATCCTCTGAATGTGGTCCAGCAGAC
The DNA here is from genome assembly GCF_000327345.1 of Myotis davidii. Lineage (NCBI taxonomy): Eukaryota > Metazoa > Chordata > Mammalia > Chiroptera > Vespertilionidae > Myotis > Myotis davidii. The sequence goes on from NW_006298519.1 coordinate 1,039,334, forward strand.
ACGCTAATTCCCGCATCAATAAAACAAAATTACTTCTACTGAGATGTGCTTTAAATTACTGGTGAAACCTGATCGGAATACAAAAGGCTTACAATGTGCACTTCATTAAGTCTGAGTTGTTCTGGAAGAATCTGCAGTTGGCATTTCAGGGTCTTTTGGAGAGAAATCAGCCCCCCTCCCCCCCGCAGTCATTGCCTTCCTCTCAAAAATGGGCATTTCCCTGTCTGGGGTTTTGTGGAGGGAAAGGCATTGGATTTGGGGCCGGAAGACCCAAGTCTTCAGATAGATAACCACTTGGCCTACCTTCCCCACATCTCGTGTCTCTCCTCCAAGGACTATTGGACGACACCCTGTGGGCTTTCACCCTGATAAATAGTCACTACCAACAATTCGCTTTAGAATGATCTGTGTCCAATGAGTGAATTCTTATTTTCTCTGGAAAGCAAATGAGCTATCTCTTAGCCTTACACTCTGGAAAGGCTCTGGCAGGTTTTGGCGGATGTGAGAGTCTCCTGCCCCCTGACAAGGAGGATTATATTCTGAGAGGCAAACATTCCCCAGGTACCAGAGGAGAAGTTACCCCCACCCCCCACATCAGACGTGCAGGGGTGGCCGTTTCCTCGCTCTGTCTGTTTTCTGGATACCTCGGTTTCCTATGAGCCTGCGCCCGCCTTCTGGGTTCTCTTCCAAGTGAGAGTGGCCAACCCCGTGGGCTTCGTTTGCAGCAGTCTCTTTCGCGTTAAGTGTTTGTCTCATTTGCTTGAGTCACGGTGAGCTACCCACCCAAGGCTGGAGTGCTGACAAGCAGAGTCTGACTCTTCAGGATTCTGAGACGTGAGTTTCTGGTTCTCTATTTTTCCAGGGTCCAGGAATATCATGTTTCTTCTCAAAATTATTTCACTGGCTGAGGATACCTGATAAACACCCAAGATGGGCTGAGAGTGAGGGGATGATCTTGGGGTGTCCCTTGGGGAGGAGTTAAGTAGCACGTGGGCCCATGCATGTATCTCCCCCTTTCCAGTGGGAGTGAGACATTGCTGAGGCCTCCATGTTCTCTACAGAGGGGAGCCCAGGCCAAGGATTCTATGGAGGAGAGAGCAAGATGTGAGAATCTCAGACCCCCTGAGCGCCCTGTAAGTCCAGGAGACTATAATTGGGCTAAGTCCAGTGGCCTGCTGTTGAAGCTGCTCTACAGAAAAATTCAAACAAATAAACAAACAAAAGCCCTCATTTGAACGTTTGCCGATTTCTGTGGTGTAAAAACTTCCACTATGGCTGATTTCAAACTATCAACAGTTGACCAGCTCCCCAAATCCCAAATATTTAACAATCACCTCTCATGAGCTGGTATTAACTTCAGCACCCCCCGGGTCAAGTTCTACATTCTTGACATGGGGGTGAAGGAACCCTGTTTTTCTGGGAGGTGATGGGGAGTGACAGTGGAATGGGAGGGAAATAAAGGACTTACAAATTTAGAAAATGCTGTCTACTCTGTCAGTTTCTTTGTGAGTTCTAGAGCAAGTTAGCATACTAAGGATTCTGATTTATATATATATATATATACTAGTGACCCGGTGCATGGATTCATGCACATCAAAAGGAAATTAATTAGGAGAAAGATACATGTGGTAATTATGTTACTGCAAAAAATTACATGTTAAAATAGTATTATAAAATTAAAACATGCATGCAATTGGCACTTGTGAGAGCTTTATATGTATCACGCATGCACGAGTCAACATTTACTCTTAAATTTCCAGTGTGTATCATATGTACCGGCTGGTCAGTCAGTCAGACAGACATATGGTCAGTCACTTGGCCTTTTATATATATAGATAATATGTTTAAATTTATTTTCCTCAGAATTTCTCAAGCTCATTGAAGTTCAAGACAACCTATGCACAGCGAGGATCTGTAGAACATGCATTTGACATACACAGAGTACCCCCTTATCCATGGTTCTGCTTTCTGAAGTTTTAGTTACCCACAGTCAACTGTGGTCTGAAAATAAACAGAAAGTTCCAGAAACACACAATTCATAAGTTTTAAATAGCATGCTGTTCTGTAGCGTGATGCAAGCTCACACCATCAGTTTTTATGTTGTGCAGAATAAGGAGCTCAGGATGGAAAAATGCAGAAATCCAACGTCTGGAAGGTTGTGCTTCCCATCTGCCTAGCCTGAGAGCCAGGGCTGTGCCCCCAGCAGCTGGTGACATACATGTTGGGATGCCTGACCAGGGCTGCTGCCCCCATGGGGAGATGGAGAGAGGCGAGGGCACCAGGCAGGGGGACACCTACCTCCATAGTCTGCGGGGCCAACAGTGGCCCTGAAGCCAGGCTCCCACATCTGGTGAGTCATTAATAACCCCGGACTGTGATGAATGGCTACGGGCGTCAGCCGACTGGAACATTTCATGGCTACTGGCCTGGCGGTGCCATGCTTCACAATACTCTTATGCAAATTAGGCCCGAGTTGCTGTCCTGGGCTGCGGCCACCACCGAGCTTTTCTTCTGCAATCACCTTCCCAACAAATCGCGTGGGGTGCACCCGGCTTTGCTTTCTGCTGCCCGACTTTCCCTCTTAGTCCTCAACGTTCTCTTGCCGTGTTGGCACGTCATGGGGTGGGGATTGCAGCTTCCTTAGAAAGCACAGCTGGTCCTCTCCCTGGGGACCTCCCTCCAGGTCAGGGCCTGGAGTCAAGACAAGACCCAGTTCCCTTGGCCTCGCTCTGAGTGGGTTTGCTGGAGGGGAAAGTCTCACTTGGGGTCGCCATGGCCAGAAGCCAGCTGCACGTGTGCCGATCATCCATTGGCTCCTGGAGGCGAGTCCCTACGTCCACCTGAGGGACTCGGGGATGCTCACAGGCATCGGAAATACCTGCTTCCCTGTCTTCTCTTGGCTCAGTCTTCTCCCAGCTCAGGCGGCTGCTTCTTGTGCAAAATCCAGTGCGTTTGTCAAGTGGAGCAGAAGGAGGAGAAGAGGGCGGTTTCTCTGCGTTCTCCGCAGTGTTTTCTGGTTTGTTTGCTGTTCTGGTGTCATCCTGCTCAAAGGAAGAAACGGTGTTCCCAGCAGTCAGTCACCTTGGCTGTGGGAGGAACTTTGGGCAGCCCCCGACCATAACTGATCTCCAACTGAGTCTTTTGTGTGGGAGGGGACAGGTCTGGAAAAGGGACTGCTGGTTCCCTCCTGTCCATTCGCAGCTCAGTGAGGGTGAGGCCTGAGTGGGCTCTGGGGACAGGGTCCGAGCCCTAGCAAAGGCTCCGGGCTGGTTCTCTGTCCCCAAGCCATGTGCCCTAGACCATTTCTGTACAGAGAGGGGCAAATGACTGCATGACGGACCCGTGCAGCCCTACACTGGCCCTGGTGGAGACCCAGGCTGTTCTGGTCCTGATCTTTCAAGTCTCTATTTGAAGATGTCTGTGGGGCCGATGCAGGGATCCGCGGCTGAGCTGATCTCGTGGACGATGCCTTTGGCAGAAAGGGGGAAATCCCCCTTCAGCACGAGGAACTGCTATCTGGGCTCAGCTCTCAGGAAAGCCTGGTTAGAAAGATGGTCCCAGGCTGGGCTTCCAGGGCTTTCTGAGTGTATTCGTTCAATGTTCACATCACGCTCCCTTTTTTGACAATGAGACTGTGAGCTCTTTCTGATTTTCCGCTCATAGGAGAACTGGCCGGTCCCTGGTGACAGGTGGCCGGGGGCACCCGGGAGTCTCCACGTGGCGCTCTGTGTCTCCTGGGGCTGACTTATTAACAGCCCGAGAGGACACGTGGCCTGTGCTTCCCGGCCCCTGCGGTCTGTCTGCTGCGATGCTGTTTGGGATCCGGGCGCTCGGGATGTGGTCCTATTGAAATTACATTTGCTGCTGCTTCTGTGCTCCTCCCCTGGGGCCCGTTGGCACGGCTGTGTGCTGCGCGCAGCCTCCCACTGAATCATTCTGGCCTCTTGGTTCTCTGGCAAAGGCTGATTCGATTTCTTTAAAGGCACTTGATTGAATTCTCAACACAAGTACACACACTGAAGTAATTACACGGGCTCTGTTGTTTTAAAAAGGAAAACTAGAAACCTGGGCTCTTCTCTCGATGAGGCCTTGGTGTTGGCGCCCAGCGTCTGCCGGTGATGTGGCCTGCGCTGACATGGGCAACGCTGCTGCGGACACACAGGTGATGGGCGCTGTGTCAGCCACCTCCCCAGCCCCACCCAGAGACTCCCGGTCCCAGCAAGGACGGGCCGATGGGTTCACTGTGCTGGGAAAAATGAGTGACTTTTGCTGGAGAGAATTCTGCCATCGTCACCAGGGGAGGGACAGGAAGCTCCCTGGTGTCTGTGATCTGTGCTGTCTAATACGGCGGCCGCTGGCCATGTGTGGCCATTGAACGCTTGACATGAGCCTGATCCGAATGGAGATACACTGCAAGTCTGCAGCAAACAGGGGGTGCTGAAGACGTACTGTGAAAAGTAACAACGCAAAACATCCCACCAGTGCTTGTCATACTGCTTACATTGAATGAACACATTCTGTTTATTTGGGTGAAGTCAAATACATCATTATGTTAATATCGTTTCTTTTTACTTAAATGTGCACACTAGAAGATTTAAGGTAATATGAGGAACTGGTGTTGTATTTCCACTGGACAGCACCAGTGGCTATAGAACATTCAGAACTCAGCCACGCCCACCCCTCCCAGTGGCTGCAAGTGGACTCGGTGCGGTGTCTAGGACTAGTCTACTAGCTGGCCTCAGGCAGAAGAAAAGGGTTGCCTGTGGAAGCAGCTAAGTTAAGGGCCCTGTGATTGGGGAAAACATTAATAAGGGTTTGGAATAGAGCACAGCTAATTGAAAAGGTTGGGAGATTGTTGACATATGTGTGTAGACAAGTTTCCATCTTGGTTTGGGAGCTGGGGCCATTTAGCCAGATCATTCAAACATGTTTTAACCAACAAGGACCTGACCCCTGCCTGGCTGGAGAAACTAGACATCAGAAGCATCTTGTGTTGGTAGCGTGCACAGCAGGGCGTGGAAAGAAGTTAGTGTGTCCTCTGATTCAGGCACTGCTTGTCCCATCTATTTACTTTGAATTTTCTTTTCCTTTAAAAATTCCCCAGGATGAAAAGAAATGACCAGGCCTTGGCATCTAGTGCTGAAGGAACGAGTCATGGTTCCAGCTTCTGGTGACATCGCCTATGCTGACACTCACACAGTCTGTCACCCTGCTCCATCCCGCCAAGTCAATTCCTCTAGAGCAGTGATGGCGAACCTCTGCAGCTTGGCGTGTCAGCATTTTGAAAAACCCTAACTTAACTCTGGTGCCGTGTCACATATAGAAATTTTTTGATATTTGCAACCATAGTAAAACAAAGACTTATATTTTTGATATTTATTTTATATATTTAAATGCCATTTAACAAAGAAAAATCAACCAAAAAATGAGTGTCATAGGTTTGCCATCACTGCTCTAGAGCCACTTGTCAGGGTGCTTGCTGGGACCACTTTGAAGAGTGTGTTCAAGTAAGTGCAAGGCTGTGACCACGAGTGACTCTTCTCCCGTTGCCCCTCCCTAGGTGCCCACAAAGACCAGGACCTTCAAGTGCTACCGATGTTTGGTTGGGGCTGTAGCTTTGGTCTCGACCTTTGTCTGATCTGCTGGTAGACCTCAGCATGTGACTGCACATCTGATGAATGCGCTGGTTCTTGCTCGAGGTCTGTGATCAATTCTCCTTCTTGGTGACCTTCCCTGACCTCCTCTCCTGCTTTCCCACTGCAGTGCTGGGACCCCCCAGAATTTATCCACAGCCTACTTCTCTTCTTGTCCCGCACACCAGTTTTTATCTGAATTCCTGCCTTGGTCTCCGACTCTTTCCTACCCCACCTCCTTTTTTCAGAGTTTCAGAGTGGGCGGTCTCCTGTTGCTTCAATCATGTCCCCATCCTGCTTCAAATCATTCAGTGGTCCCAGTGATGTCCAAGGGCCTTATCAGGGTTCCCCATGCTGCTGGTCCTGTGACCATGGCTTCCCTCTGCTAGAAGCATCCATCTCCTCTTCACACGGTGCAGAGCTCAGGGTTCTCTAAGGCACCGGCTCTTCATGCATGTGTCCTTTCACATGACACTTCCGTGCTCTTCCTCACCCCCCACAACTCACCTGAGTCCTCAGGACTCAGCTCACATCCCCCACCCAGAGAGCTCTCAACCTGGTTGGCTCCTGTCCCCACCACCCAGGGCCTGCCCCAAGGACAGCGCTCAGCATGTCCTATGGCCGTGGCTGGCTTCCATGCCGGTCTTCCCTGGGAGACCTTGAACTATCAAGGGTCAGAAGCCCTGTATCGCTCATTTCCCCACAGCCCACTGTCTGTGACAGTGTCAGAGACACAGTGGGGGCTCGGTAGATGGTGCCTGAAGGCGTAAGTTGGTGGATGAATGAAATCCTATGAATTTGTCTGTTTCCACACACATGTCTGCAGATGGACTGGTCACATGCCAGGTTGATTTTGTGGCCTGAACAGAAAGTGCAACACCTACTTCCCACAGGGCAGCCAGGGAAACCATTAAAAAACTACATGATTCCCTTCAAGTGTGGTCAGTACTACTGCTATGTCCTTTGCCTCCATTCTGATTCCCCCTTCCATGGGTGATATTAATCCTACAAAGATTCTGTGGGCAGTAAGATGTTATGTATTCATGAAGATGCTTTGAACTTTGTGCAGGAAAATTCACTTTCTCCCAAATCTATAAGCGCGTACACAGCCCTATAAGTAATGGATGTCATGGGTGCCCATTTTCCCAGCAGAAAGAACCTCGGGGACGTGACTAGGAAGCAACGCAGCTGATCTGTGACTCACTAGAAAGAGAAAGGATTAGAGGTCCAAGCAGCTAAAAAGTCTCTTCAGGCTTTGAGCCCGTCCACTAGCCGAGCCACGTCCTCTTGAGAAGGGAAAAGGCGATGAAAGTGGCAGGAGCACCATCCCAGAGCCCATCCCGAAGGACTGCCCTGCGTGCCCAGCGATAACTTAAGTGAGAGAATTAGGTGGTTGCTGAGCTGAGGGCCAGCAAAAAGTAACGCAGAGTCAGAAGCCTGGCCCTTTACCTCCTGTGCCGCCTCTCCAGTACAAGCTCCTGAGGGGTCCAAGATCAGAGAGCAGGCCTGGGGTGGGGGAAGGGTGGGGGAAGGCAGAGGGGGCGCTGCCACAGCCATGACAGCAGGAGAGAGTGTAAGGATCTGGCTGGGTTGTTGGCATCACAAATTAGAATATAGTGTCCCTCCCCTTCCCCCACCCCCCCCGCCCAAATAGTGGGCAAAATAATGGCTCTGTGATGTTCCCATTGCAATCCCTGGAACCTGTGACCATTCATGCCACATGGCAAAGGCACCTTCAGATAGTGATGGTCCTGTACCATCCAGGTGGCCTGTGTACACGGAGGAGGGAGGCTGATGAGGGCAGGAAAGTGGAGGAAGGACTGGCTCCTGGCTGCTGTTCCGCTGAGGGCGGTGGGAGCCACGAGTCACGTGCAGCATCTGCAGGACGGAACAGCCAAGGCCATGTAATCTAGGACCTACAGAGGCGACACAGACCTGCTTGAGACCCGTCCCAGACTTCTAGCCTGCGGGGCCATCGGAAAGGAAACGTGTGCTGTGTAAGCCACTAAGTATGTGGCCGTTTGTTAGAACAGCAACAGGAAACGGACACAGGGTGACGGGGATCCTGGAGACTCAGCCAGAGCAAGAGGAGTGAATTTCTGCGCTCACAGTCCTGTGCCTTTGGTGGACCATGCAATGTTCATAAAGCTACTCAGACCAAGACCGGAAGCACCCCTCTTCGCCCCCACACACATTGGGTGGACTGCGCAAGCCTCGTGGGACTCTTGTACAACCCATGGAGAGGTGGTGTCCTTTAATAACAATGGGTACGGGCGACTAGACACCGCGCTTCAAAGCCAGTTTAATCCAGTCGAGGGCTACAGGGTCGCTGGCCATGTGGCTGGCATCTGAGCAACAGTGGAGCTGGGATGGGAGCAGGGGAGGCATCTCAGGGCTTCCAAAGGTTCCCAAAGGACTGAGCCTCTCCACACACAGTAAAATAGCTCCAAGGAATCTTCCCCACCAGATCTAAGGGACCTTCTCCACCAGTCCTAAGGGACCTTGTCCACCAGCTCTAAGGGACCTTGTCCACCAGCCCTAAGGGACCTTCTCTACTAGCTCTAAGGGACCTTCTCTATAGCTCTAAGGGACCTTCTCTACTAGCTCTAAGGGACCTTCTCTATAGCTCTAAGGGACTTTCTCTACTAGCTCTAAGAGACCTTCTCTATAGCTCTAAGGGACCTTCTCTACTAGCCCTAAGGGACCTTCTCTACCAGCCTTAAGGGACCTTGCCCACCAGCTCTAAGGGACCTTGTCCACCAGCCCTAAGGGATCTTCTCTACTAGCTCTAAGGGACCTTCTCTACTAGCTCTACGGGACCTTCTCTACTAGCTCTACGGGACCTTCTCTATAGCTCTAAGGGACCTTCTCTACCAGCTCTAAGGGACCTTCTCTACCAGCTCTAAGGGACCTTCTCTACCAGCTCTAAGGGACCTTCTCTACCAGCTCTAAGGGACCTTGTCCACCAGCTCTAAGGGACCTTTGCTAGCACTCTATGGTACGCTCAGCAGTCAGACCCACAGATGGAAAGTCTGCCTGAGAAACAAGCCTGAGGTCCCTGAAGACTCACAGGAGGCCCACTAATAAATCGAAGGAAAAAAGTTTATCACTGGTGTAGCTGATTGAACATGAAGAGAAATGGAATTTCCTCCCGCCAAGGAAGGAACAGAATGACAAGCAAGCGGAGTAGATCAAAGGGGCAGCTGACTCCCACTGCCCCTGGCTCTGTTTCTGGGACATATATGCTCAGGGGCGTCGCGAAAAGGAGAAATACAATGACACATGTGGAGGTCCTCACAGGAGGCAAGAAGTGTGCCCGGGGAGAAGGCGCTTTCCCGGGACTTTCCCTTTGGTATCTAAGTCTTGCAAACCTTCAAATGCTGCCTGAGCCTTTCATCAGGGAGGAAAGTTGTGTGTGTGGTTTTTAAATTTTTTTCAGCAAAACCAGAAAAGGAAAGCAAGAGACACCAGGTTGTCAGGTCCTCTTGCAAACAGAGTGGCTTTATAGCACAGACTGTGCGCACATTGTCCCTGGCGGCGGGTGAAGGACAGGGGCCTGACGGCCCAGGGTTCCCAGCTGTGGGACCTGTACCGTCCTGGGCAGCCTGTTTCCGGGAGGGCTGTGCAGAGCTGCATGCACATGCGTGCGGCACTGGTTTCAGGGCTGGGGGAGTGGGGTCCTCTCCTGCGATGCTGTGGGGCTCACTGAACATCTACCTCCCGCTCCTTACACACCCGCCCTGGGGGCCTGTCTCCAGGGCTTGAGACGGGTCCTTTGGGAGACAGCTGGGCTACCCCTAAGCTAGACCGGAATGAGTGCAGGACATAGTCACCACCTGGAATTTGGGCAAGATTTCGATCTTGCATGTAATCCACGAGACCCCACTGTGGTCCATCTGGGAGAGCCCTGGGCGAGAAGTGAATATGGGGCGCTCTGCTGAGACCGGGGCAGCGGAAACTACCCATGGAGCATGGCCCGAGGAGAACCGAGGAGGCCCCCAAGGAAGGGAGAGGCAGCTCCACCTGCCTTTCCGATGCCCAGAGGAAGGAAAGCCTGAATCTAGACACGTGGATGCAACTCTTCTGAGGCCGCCCCCAGTGCATCACGTCTTACTGCTGAGCCTCACTACCCGATGCTTCAAGAATGTGGGACCCGCATCTCCGTCCTGGTGAGAAAGAAGGGACATAGCAGGGCTCACGTTACTTTGTCCTCACCCCAGAGAAATGCCAGGTGTGTGTCATCATCTGTGTTCCCAGATTGGCTTTCAAATCTACGAATGACAACACAGGATGGAGTAGGAGGGCCAAAGAGAGTAGAATTGTGGTCTATAAGATCTGCAAGGGACCATGGAACCTTCTAGTTCAAATCCCACTCTTCACAGAGAAGGAAGCAAACAGAGATGATTTGTGACCTCCCCAGGGGAGAGGCTGCTCCCGCTTCCCCGCCCCCACTTCCCAGCCAAGAGGAGAAGGGTGGGGAGAGGGCAGGAAAGTTAGAAACGCAGATGAAAGAGATGGTGGCCAAAGGTTTGTTCTTCCTCTCACTCCCAAATCCTGAAGTTGCCTTTTAAAAAAACTCTGAGATGAGATTTTAAGTTTAATTTTCATGTTTCCACTAAAAGTGAAGTGATTTGATTTCAGCTTACATTGGTGTTTGTATTTTATGCACCGAACTTGGAAAAGGATCTGAACTTAGAGGGAGACGCAGAAGTCTGGAGGACTGTGGAATCGTATGTGAGAACTGAAAACCTTTTTAGATATGTGGGCTTGCATGACAATTATATTTGCAAGGGACTAGGGTAGAATTTTTAAATTAAAATACCGTAGGTGGCTGTGTGTGGATTTTTTATTTTCAAGTGTCTGTATGAGTCATCACGAGTTGTCTGACTTTTTCTTCTCAGCCATATGTCAGCCTATGTGTCCTGCCTGAGCTGCCTGGTTAGTAGGGTTAATTCTCAGAGCCTGCCCCCCCCGCCCCCCACCCTCCATGCAGGTCACGGTCACAGTGATACGGCCTCCGGAAACAACTACTGTGCGATGTGTCAAACAGGGACATCTCCAGGTGGCAGGGCAGTTGGGGGCATCTGGCAGATTCGGGGAACCTCTGAGGGACCATGTGCTTCTATTATGGCTTCTGAATTCGCACATTAATAACAACACAACGGGAAGACTTCTAAGTAGTTTAGGAGTTACTGCACTTGTATCAAATTTCTGGCAGTCTCTTTTTAAAAAATTTAAAAATTTTAATTTATTTTTTCCTTTATTGTTGTATTACAGGTGTCCCCTTTGTTTGCTGTTTTTTTTCCCCCAAGTGACTCCCTCCACCCCGCACATGTCCCTCCCAAGCCTTCACCACTCTATTGTCTGTGTCCAGACATGCATCTACGTTTCCCTGTTAATCACCCCTTCTCCCCGCTATGCTCCACACCTCCGCCTTCCACCTGAAATCCAGCAGTCTTTTCATGGTTCTATGTCTCTGGTCCTATTTTGTTCATCAGTTTATTTTGTTCATTGGATTCCACATATGAGTGAGATCATGCGATACTTGTGTTTCTCTGACTGGCTTGTTTGGCTTAGCATTATACTCTCCAGGTCCATCCATGCTCTGGCAAATGGTAAGAGGTTTTTTCTTTTTTACAGATGCATAGTATTCCAGTGTGTAAATGTACCACAGCTTTTTTATCCACCCATCTGCTGATGGGCACTTGGGCTGTTTCCGAAATTTAGCTGTGCATACATTCTTTCTGATTGGTGTTTCTGGCTTCTTAGGATATATTCCTAGAAGTGGGATCACTGGGTCAAATGGGAGTTCCATTTTTAATTTTTTGAGGAAACTCCATACTGTTTTCCATGATGGTTACACAAGTCTGCATTCCCACCAGCAGTGCACTAGGGTTCCCTTTTCTCCACATTCTCGCCAACACTTGTCATTTGTTGATTTGTTGATGATAGCCATTCTGACAGGTGTGAGGTGATACCTCATTGTCATTTTAATTTGCATCTCTTGGGTGATTAGTGATTTTGAGCATTTTTTCATATGTCTCTTGGCCTTCTGTATGTCCACTTTGGAGAAGTGTTTATTTAGGTCCTTTGCTCATTTTTAAATTGGGTTGTTTGTCTTCTTTTTGTTAAGTTTTATGAGTTCCTTATATATTTTGGAAATTAACTCCTTATCAGATGTATCATTGGCAAATATGTTCGCCAATGCAGTGGGGTCTCTTCATTTTGTTGATGGTTTCTTTTTCTGTGCAGAAGCTTTTTATTTTGATGTAGTCCCATTTGTTTATATTATCCTTAGTTTCCTTTGGCCTAGGAGATGTATTGGTAAACATATTGCTATGAGAGATTGCTGAGATTTAGCTGCCTATAGCTTCTTCTAAGATTTTTAGGGTTTCAAAATTTACATTTAAGTCTTCTATCAATTTTGAGTTTATTCTTGTGTATGGTATAAGTTGGCGGTCTAGAACTACTAGATTTAATAAATGAATTCAGCAACGTAGCAGGATACAAAATTAACACCCAGAAATCGATGGCATTTTTATATACCAATAATGAATTCTCAGAAAAAGAAATGGAAAAAAATCCAACCCCATTTACCATTGCAACAAAAAATTAAAGATACTTAGGAATAAAATAACAATCCTGAGAAGGAAGAACAAGTTTGGAGGGATCAAAATACCAGAAAGAAAGCTGTATTAGCAAACCACTGTTTTCAAAACTGTCTGGTCCTGGCACAGGAGCAGACATATAGACCAAGGGAACAGAACAGAGAACCCAGAAATCGACCCCAGCCATTATGCTCAATTAATATTTGACAATGGAGGCAAGAGCATTTAATGGAGTCAAGAAAGTCTCTTCAATATATGGTGTTGGGAAAATTGGACAGATACATTCAAAATAATGAAACTAGATCACCAACTTACACCATGCACAAGAATAAACTCAAAATGGCAGTCTCTTATTCTTACCAAATTGTCAAGCTAAAGAAAAAGGTAAGGAAGAAAGACAAATGGAAAACTGAGCAATCAAGAAAGACAAATGAAAAACTGAGCAATTCAAGATAAAACAGCCGAATCTACAAGACGGAAGGTGGTGCTGGAATTACATAATACATAGCACCATGAGCTCTCTCAATTTTTCCTGCTGTTTGGAAAAGAAGGGAACAATTGTGATGTGCCATGGACACTGTGTCATGAATTTGCCACACTTGATTTATTTAATGTGTATATACTTAAAAAACACACCATTTTTATTGATTTCAGAGAAGAAGGGAGAGGGAGAGAGAGACAGAAACATCAATGATGAGAGAGAATCATTGATCAGCTGCCTCCTGCATGACCCCTACCGGGGGTTGAGCCTGAAACCTGGGCATGTGCCCTGACTGGAAATTGAACTGTAACCTTCTGGTGCATAGGTCAATTCTCAACCAGTGAGCCATGCTGGCTGGCCATAATTTGTATATACTCTTGGATGTAGGTGTTATTATCTCCAATAAAACCTTGAGGTGACAGGCACAAGGTGGGGTCGTCCCGGTGTTTCTGGTGTGAAGCTGGCCCGGAATTCACACACAGGACTTTTCTCTGTTCTATTTAGTTCTCTGCTTCTTAGTACAAGGTGAGTGACACAGGGACAGAGTACAGCACAGTCGAATGGAAAAGGCACTTATCTTTGAGTTGATGTGGAAACATGTTTTGGGGAAGTCCAGCTATTAGGCTGAGGTTAAGCTGCACTGATACTGCCAGTGTGCACAGCCCTACATGTAAAAGTCATTTCCCCTAAGAGCTCGTGCAAGGTTTTAAGAGATGAAAACTGAACTCTCTAATCCTCCTGAAAATGGAGGGTCACAGGGAAAAAGGTGCTAAAGTGTCTCTGACATGCTCAGTCACTCAGTGCGGGCGGGGCGGGGGCCCACAGGACATGTCTTCCACCATGAATGTGAGAAATAAATTGGTGTGAGGAACTCCAACATCCTTGAAGAGTTCAGTGCTCTCTCTTTTCTGTGGGGCAGAAATGACAGTGCTAGCTGCTACTTTTGAACTTAAATCTCCAAGTGAAATGAGAATAATTGGATCCCAGGGGATAGGAGCCAAGTGTTGGCACATAATTGCAAAAAATAAGGTGGTCGAGATTACTCTAATGGACAGAGGAGTCAAAGCAGTAGCCATTATAGTCTGACTCACAGAGAACCACAGCATTGACCAGTGATCATGGTGTCTTTAGAAAAGAAACAGATGAACAGTCTGCTGAATTTCTATTTGATCCATCTACATGGAGGAGTTCTAGATCTAGTCCAAAGCAGAGTTATGGATCCTCAAACAATTCCCAGCATTGGACCAGTTTACAGACTCAGAACCTCTTTAATGAAGGGTAGCCCAGGTCCCCTTGAGGAAGGACCCCAGCACATTCCCCAACTTTTATACTGTTAGTCCTTCTCCACAGGGACCTACAGCCTTTTGCCAGGGTTGTCATGCATTGGACATATCAGAGTTTATTGGACACTGGGTCTGAACTGACCCGATTCCAGGAGACCCCAAACATCACTGTGGTTCACCAGTCAGAGTAGGAGTTCACGGAGGTCAGGTGATCAATGTCAGGTGCATCTCACAGTGGGCTCAGGGAGTCCAGGAACCTATTCTGTGGTTATTTCCCCAGTCTGGAATGCATAGTTAGAATAGATATACCTAAAAACTGGCAGAATCCCTACCCTGATTCTTGGGCTATTATAGTAGGGCTATTATAGTAGGCACGGTCACATAGAAGCCACTAGAATTGCCTCTACCTACAAAAATAGTAAATCTAAGTAATATCGGATTCCTGGAGGGATTGCAGAGATTAGTGCCACCATTAAGGTCTTGAAGAATGCAGGGGTCATGATTCCCAAGACACCCCACTCAACTTGCCTTTGCACAGAAGATGGAGGTGTGTGGGAGAATGGCAGTGGATTACCAGGAGCTAAGTCAGAAGGTGGTTCCAGTAGCAGCTACTGTTCCAGATGTGGCTTTGCTGCTTGAGCAAATTAACACATTTCTCGGTACCTAGTATGCAGCTACTGATTTGGAAAATGCTTTTTTCTCTAGACTTATTAATCAAGACCACCAGAGACAGTTTGCTTTCAATTAGCAAGGCCAGCAAAACACGCCACTGTCCTACCTCAGGGGCATATCGACTCTAATATAGTCTTCAGGGACCCTGCTATAGGACATCACACTGGTTCATTAAATTGATGACATGCTGATTGGGCAAGAAGTAGCACGTATTCTAGTATTTTGGTGAGCCATTTGCATGCCAGAGGTTGGAGAATAAATCACACAAAAGTGACATGTGGAGATATCCTTTCTAAGGTGAAGGATACACTGTTGAATGTGGCCCCACTCACAACCAGAAATAAAGCACAATGCCTAGGGCGCCTCGTTCGATTTTAGAGGCAATGCAATGCATTCCTCAGTTGGGTGTGCAACTCTGGCTTATTTGCTGAGTGACCTGAAAGCTGTTAGTGTTGAGTGGATCCCAGAACAAGAGAAGGCTCGGCAACAGGTCCAGGCTGCCAGACAAGCTGTTCTGCCACTTGGACCATATGATCCGGCATATCCGAAGCCACATGCTTGAAGTGTCAGTGGCAGATAGAGATGCCATTTGAAGCTGTTGGCATGTTTCTATAGTTGAATCACAGTGCAGATCCTTACCGCTTGATAGCAAAACCCTGCCATCCTCTGTGGATAACTACCCTCCTTTTGAATAAAAAAATCTTTTGGCCTCCAAGTTGGGAGAGACCAAACACATAACCATGGGATGCTGAGTTACCATGTGTACTTAGAGGCCATGATGAATTGGTTATTGTCTGATCCCCCAAGCCACAGAGTTGGGCACACACAACAGAGCTTCATTAACAAATGGAGGTGCTATATATGAGATGGTTGTCTACGAATGGCATACACTTCAATCAGCATGCCGGCTTGTTCATTTTGTTTGGAAGGAGAAATGGCCATGGGTATGAGGCTATATAGATTCATGGACTGTGGCAATAGTGATGGAAACTTGGAAGGAAAGTGATTAGAAAATTGGTGAGAAGGAGGTCTGGGAAAAGGCATGTGGCTAGATCTCTCTGAATGGATAAAAATGTGAAATGATTTATGTCCCATGTGAATGCTCATCAACAGGTGACCTCAGCAGAGGAAGACTTTAATAATCAGGTGGACAGGAGGATCTATTCTGTAGATACCAATCAGCCTCTTTCCCCAGCCACTCCTGTCATTGTCCAATGGGCTCGAGAACAAAGTGCTCCTGGTGGCAGGGATGGAGGTTGTGCACCAATCAGAAACTCAGAAGACCTACCTGCCTACAACCACAGCTGAATGTCCAGTCTGTGAGAAGCAGATTGGGTCAATGCCGATTTCCCAATATGGCACCATTGCATGGAGGTGACCGGTCCACTACTTATAGGCAGATTGATTACACTGGACCACTTCCACCACGAAGGGCAGGACTGTGTTCTTATATGAATAGATGCATAGTCTGGACTTGCCTTCCCTGCAAGCAGTGCTTCTGCCCGAGCTGCAACCCATGGAATTTAGAGAATCTCTCATCTGCTGTCATGATCTATGGCATTGCTTCTGATCAAGGAATTTACTTCATAACAAATGAAGCGTGGCAATGGGCCATGCTCACGGAATTCACTAGTCTTACCGTTTTCCCCACCTAATTCTGAAACAGATGGTGGCCTGATAAGATGGTGGGCTGGCCTTTTAAAGAGTGCACCAGGTGGAAATACCTTGCAGGGCCAGGGCAGTGAGGTCTGGGATGCGGTATATGGTGCGGATTCCCCCATAGCCAGGACTCACAGATCCACTCACTATGACCCCTAGAGAACCACTAGAAAAATGTTTGCCTCCCATCTCTCAACCTGAGGTTCTGCTGGTCTAGAGGCCTCACTCCCAGAGGCAGTAATGCTTCCACCAGGAGACACAACAGATCCATTGCACTGGAAGTTGTGGCGGCCACTGGCCACTTGGAGCGCCGCATGCCTCTGAATCAACAGGTAAAGGAAGGGGTTAATGTACTGATGGGAGGAGATTGATCCTGATTACCAAGGGGCAATTGGATTGCTCCTACACAATGGAGGTAATAAAGAGTATATCTGGAATACAGGAGATCTTCTCAAGCATCTCCTAGTACTAGGGTGCCCGGTGACTAAAGTCAATGGAAAGTTGCAAAACCCAATACTCGCAGGACTGGTAACAGTCCAGGTGCTTTAAGAATGAAGAGTTGGCAAAGATGGTGATCTTTGACACCTATCAACATGGCTAAGCTACAGCCCCCAGTTACCTTCTCAAATATTAATCTCAAAGTTACCACGAAAGTGTTTTGTAGATGTGATTACACTTCATAATCAGTTGGCTTTAAGTAAAAAAGCTTCACCTAGGTAATCTGGATGGGCCTAATCCAATCAGTTGTAAGTCTTTAAAGGCAGAGCTGAAACTGTGTTCTGCGTGTGGACAGAGGCTGCAGATCGGGCCCGAGAGTTCTAGCTTGTTGTTCCTCAAACACCCTGTGCATTTCAGACTTGCCTCTGCAATGACATTCACCAATTCCTTGCAGGAAACATTTGCTTCTCTGGAAAACCGTGACTGATGCGCTTGGACTAAACTTCTGGTGGGTGTGAAATGGGTATCTTCTCATCAATCCCAGAAGTGGGGCTCAGGGCCCAGGAGACTTTTCAGATGGTCAATGTAAAAAATATTTTTATTGATTTCAGAGAGGAAGAGAGAGGGAGAGAGAGAGAGAGAGAGGAACATCAATGATGAGAGAGCCGGGAATCGAAGTGTGACCTCTTGGTTCATAGCTCGATGCTCAACCACTGAGCCACGCCAGCCGGGCTCAGATGGTCAGTTTTGATTTAGAGTAAAGAATGGTGTAATGACCACCTTTATTATAATTAATGTTTTTCTGGTTGACATAGATATAGCTGTATATACAAATATGTTATTTTGTATTCTCTGGCTAAATACATTTGAGAAATTATGCTAAAGTGATTTGTATTTTGGGAGTTCTCATAGCCTTTACAATGCTACTGGACCCGAGAGGTCTAAAAGTGAACATAATATGAGATGTATTTGAATATGTAACAATTATTTCCTCCCCCCCACCTGTGGGTATTGCAACACTAAATTGCATGAGAAATAGTTAGGAAACTCTATCCACACAGCTCCAGCCCATAAATAAAATTCTGAATGGGAAGCATCTTATCCCATTAGTTTGCTTATCATTTCACCCATGGGAAGATATAATTAGACAATGATCCTACTCTTAAAGATATTTTATAATAAAGACAAATAATAAAAAACTAAAACACGACCCAAAATCATATTTGAAAAAATAACTTTCATACCCTCATCTCCAAAGGATGCTCAGTGGAGACAGGCAGGCTAAGAATTTATTGGTTGCAGATATTATTGTATTTACAGCCATTTGGTGAAGCAGAAGCCTTCTAGTTTATACATTCAGGATTCCTTGGTAGAAACACACACACACACACACACACACACACACACACCTATGCATGCGTGCACAACATATTTTACAGTAGAAATCCAACCAATTTACAGGTTATGGAAGGTGGAAATTACCTGTTTTTATTTTTAAATTCAGGCACTTAGTACTTATTTTTAAATCATCATATCCTTAAATTCTATTCTCCGATCTTTCCAGCAATGCAAAAAGAAACAAGCAATGTTGAAAAATTAAATATTCTAAATGGGTTTAATTTTAAAAGACTAAATTATAAAGCTCCAGAGATTTGGGTGGAATGTCTGTGATTATGCTGCCACCTTAGTATTTTTCAATTTTCATCTGTATAGCATATGTTTCTCTTGCTCTTTATTATCTTCCAGCCAAAAATTTCAGGGAGTTTATTTGGCTTTCTTATCATCTTTTACTTTTATGGTGTTTTTTACATCTCTTACTTTACATCATAAAAATTTGTATTCTTTACTAAATTTGATAAAGTACATTTAAAACAATATAAATGGATAATTTACATATTTCGGTAGTATAAAGACATCTGCCTTCATTTCTTAATGTTATACTATATATGCTGTATATATGCTAGGCTACCGCATTAACTCAACAAGGATACTGTGAAATGATTGCATCTTCTCAGGAAAAATAATGAAAGTTCATTTGAAAGATCTTTTTCATCCACAAAGAAAATCATAATTAGTGAGGAAGCCTATCTATCTTTTTCTGTTCCCATCTGTTGCTCTACAAAGCTACTAGCCCATCCAGGCAGTCTCCGGGCCTATGGGTTTCTGAGTCCCAGGGCTGCTGTTACACAGTGGATTGTATACAGTAGGCGCTCAGTAACTATTTGTGGATGATGATCCCTGTCCTTTATCTCACCCCCTTCACCATGCCCCTCCCTTTCCTGACGACACAGGATGGTGCATCCACATGGAGTGGGTTCTTCCCCTCCCTCCAATTATTATGATTATTTTTAATTGAGGTAACATTGGTTAATAGCATATGAGTTTCAGGTGTACAACATTATAATTCACTATCTTGATTCTCTATTGCATGCTCACCACTGCACTCTCGTATAATCTGACTCCCTTTTTCCCTCCGTCCACCCCCCTTTCCCTGTGGTAACCACCAAGTTGCTATCTGTATCTATAAGTTTGTTTTTATTTGGTTATATCTGTTCATTTGTCTCTTTTTTTTGTTTTCTATGTCACATATGAGTGAAATCATGCAGTTTTTATCCTTTTCCATCTGACTTATTTCACTTAGTCTAGTCTCTCAAGGTCCACCTGTGTTGTCCGAATGGCAACATTTCACCTTTATTTTCCAGCTGAGTAACCCCTATGATCATTGGAGCACTGTCTACAGTAGCTAAGATCTGGAAACAACCTGAGTGTCCCTCCACGGATGAAGGGAAAGGATATGGTTGATGTACACGCAATGGAGGCAGGTTCTTTGGAGAGAAGGGTGGATTGCTGACTGTTCTTTGACATTGCATCCTTCATGTGGAAGCTGGCATTTCACAGGCCGCACACTGCAGTCATGGTCTCCGCTCCTCTGCATGTGGCACCAATGCCTGCATCAGGGCACATAGCCTGGACTATTTGCCCCCTCATCATCCTGGGCTACTGTGCTCCATCCCTCCCGCATTCCCTGCGCTGGCCTTGGGGCTCTGAGCACCTTCTCTGTAGCCCCAGCCAGAAGCGGTCCCTGCAGGCGGGCTTCCTTCTGCCAGGGCCACACCTGCTCTATTGCTCACTAGAGCTCCCCATCCCTGCCCCGTCTCCCACACAGTTCTGAGCTGTGTAGGTCACCTCTGTCTGTAGCGAACACTCTCCTCACCTTCCCAGGTACCACACCGAGGTGCCTGTTGATGAGTTTACTTCCAGGTGCAGCAATGTGATGGGCAGAAGTTGGCTATTCAGCCACGAGGAGACCATGAGCTTGTGAAAAGCCCTGTTATTGCCCCTGATCTGTCTGCCTATAGGCCCCACAGCACATGGGAGTGAATTTCTCTGCTTCATAAGTTTAGGGCTTCTGTGATGGGGGAGTCCTGGAGGCTGTGTGGGCGAAGAATTGGTGGGAAAAAACACCCACTCAGGGGCCGGAGGAAGGTCACAGAGGGGTGGGGTCCCTGGAGGGTCTGTCTCAGGCATATATTAATGGTGTTACCACTCAGATTTGGGTTCTAGCAGACTTTGTGATCTAGAGAGTAGACATTAAATATATGATTTGGTGACCTCCCTGCACAGGTGTGTGTGTGTGTGTGTGAGTGTGTGTGTGTGTGTGTGTGTGTGTGTGAGTGTGTGTGCACGCATGCGCAGGGGGTTGGGCTAGGGAGGAATGGGGGAAGGGTCCCTGCCTGTTAGCCCTCTGTTGGTCTGGGGTCATTCAGCCTGTTGAGGGTTGGAGGTGGATGAGAGTTATTACCAAGAGATAATGGGATAGAGAAAGAATGTGAAGGTCCCTGGGCAATGGATGAGCTCCCAAGCCATAGAAAGACACAGGGGAGACTGAAACGCCTGCTACTCAGTGAAAGAAGCCAATCTGAAAAGGCTACACGCTGTATGACTCCAAATAGGTGACTTTCTGGAAAAGGTAAAATGATGGAGACAGAAGAGAGATCAGTGGTTGCCAGGGGCTGTGAGGGGAGATGCGTAGGCGGAGCACAGAGGAATTTAGGGCGCGAAGTTACCCGTAGGGTCCAGCCTATTTTACACGTGGTGGACACGTCCGTACACATTCGTCAAAGCCACCGAAGGTACAACACCAAGTGTGCACTTTAGTTGATAATAATGTATCAATATTGGTTCATCAATATTGTTCCCATTGTAACAAATACACCGCTCTAAGACAAGATGTTAACAGGGAGACTGTGATGGGGAAGGGCAGGAGGGCGTGACCTGTACTGCTCCACGCAGATCTGAAAGTATTCTAAAAGGTAAAGTCTACAATTACAAAGAGAGGAAGGAGGAGAGAAGCCTGTCTCACCTTCCAGCAAAGGGCCTTTGCTCTAGAAATCATTAGGGAGGGAAGCGTGTGTGTGTGTGTGTGTGTGGCGGGGGGGGAACGGCTGAGGCACGGCTCCATCACGTCTGGGGTCTGTCACCCGGCGCACGTCACACGTCTGTTCCCGTCAACCAGGCTGGGAACAGCCTGCTTCCCTTTTCCAACCCGCCACCCATCTTGCTCTTAGTCAGACAGTTTTCGATACTGTGGGTCGTGACGGAAGCTTCTAGACGTGGCAAATGTTCCCCTGGGGCTGTCAGGTGTGATCTCTCTCGTTTGTAGAGTATCTGAGCTGCCTTGATTGTGTGACAAAAATCTTCACACATGAGCGTGATCCAAACCTTGGCAGCGGCTGGGGTGAGGAGGCAGGCGGGGAGGTGTTCCCAGAGCCCTCGGTGTGGGGTCCAGACAGAAACGGTGCGCTCACACCCTGGACACAGCAGCCCTGGAGCGCGGCCTCCCTGCCACGGTCAGACCCGAATGTACCGCTAAGAGAAAGGGGAGACGGACGCTCACAGAGGGGCGCACGGCGCTCTAGCAAAAACGAGGAGGAGCGTGAGCATCTGCCGGCTTCCTGGGAGCCGGGCACGGCCAGAGGACCGCTGTGTCTGCAGACCTCCTGCCCTCGGCCTGACCCACCCCTCGGCCTCTGATGCCCAGGAGTCTGGGCTTCACGATGTGCACGGGAATGAATGGTGCCCCCACATCCATGTCCACCCAGAACTTCAGAATGGGACCCCATAGGGTAGGGTCTTTGCAGAGATAATCATTTAAGGACCTAGAGATGAGCTCATCCTAGACTTAGGGTGGCTCCTACGTTCTCCTTCTAAGAAGAGGGAGAAGCCTCGTGCAGACAGAGGCGGAGATCGGATGATGGACGTGGCCACAGCCAAGGAGCAGCAGGAGCCACCAGAGACTGGGGAGGCGGGAGGAATCCTGCCCCAGAGATTCAGGAGGGAGTGCGACCCTGTTGGCAACTTCAGGTTAAAGTTCTGGCTTCCAGAACTGGGAGGGAGTGAATTTCTCTTGTTTTCGGCCGCCTCGTCTGTGTGGTTTATTATGGCAGCCCAGGCCCCCAGCCTCCACGTGCACAGGCCCTGGATTTCACACCTGCCCTAAAGGACTCCTAGTTAGCAGGGCGCCTCCCCAGCATCTCCACACCCAGCAGCTTGCAGACGTTACTGTGCGAGTCCTGGATGTCCCAGGCTGCTGCCTGTCACTCACTCTGCTGCCCAGAGGTCAGGGGCTGGGGTCTGTGTTTCTCAGCCCAGAGTGTGCGCCTGCCAGGCCCCAGGACATGCGGATTTCTGACAGACCCGGATGTTAAAATTCCCAACCAGCACCCCAGTTCCTCCATCTGCTTGTTAGGACTCGTGTCTTAGAAATGCTCTCAGGATTCTCATCAAATGGTTCTTCTAGGCAACTTCAATATTTTCCTCCAGAAACTCCTCTGTTTCTTAGCTCGTCTCAGCCTCAGCCATGGAGGGGATGCGTGACTCTGAGCATAGTTTGGGGCTGTCTAGGGCCATGTCACCGAAGAGCCCCCACACTCCTATCCCCCCCTTTTAGAGCAGGTGTCTTAGTGAAACTAGAGGCACAAAGGAGGCGCCTCCTGAGACCCCGGAGCCCACCCAGAGGCAGCAATTTCCTGAGTTATTGATGGTCTCCGGGAGAGCCCGAGGGCGCGGGTGGAGGCTGTGATCAAGGAGGGCCATCTCTGGTGAGAACCCGCAAAGTCAGGTTCTCACTGTTAACAACCCAGAGAAAGAGGACCCGGAAAACGCAGGCGTAGACACGCTCAAAACTCCCTTAACAGGAGGTTTTAGACCCGCACGGTGCAGGCCCAGGGAAACCGCCCGGTTCCTATGGAAACCGCTGCCCTCCCATCAGTAACAGGCATCCGCGTCAGCCACCAGCAGGACGGTGCCGGCACATGGCTCACCTCAGTGCCCTGGGCTTTCGCCGTCGTCACATATAGTTTACATGCTGTTAACACAGGATACCGTGCGTTTGTCAGGACGCACTGCTAACCAATCAGAACGGGACCTATCACTGCCGAAGCTCCCACAGACAGCAGGAAGGCGAACGCCAGAGGATGCCAAGCAGCGGCATCTTCTCCTGAGAGGAGAGGGGGTCTGGCAGCCCTGGGAATCCCACGGGACACGGGCAAGAGGAAGGACATGTGGGCTGGTCGGCCTCCCCCCCGCCAACACGTGAACATATTTTGGGAGCGTGCAGTGAATTTCAATGGATACAGTCATGCTGGGAATAAACAGAAAAGGTGCTGCTGTCGCCCGTGGGCATCTGATACTGATGATTTTTGAAAGCGTCAGGGGACTGGCTTCAGAAACAATCAGCAGGGTGTCTGGAATGGAATTAGAAAGCCCGGGCAGGAGAGCTGGGGGGGAATATTCTGCACAGTGACACGTGGGCCCAGCCACGGAAAGGGCAGGGCTGTCTTCCTTGAGGTCACGAGTCTCTCAGCAGTGCCTTTAATTAAGAATCACTGGCTGGGTGACTTCTGCCCTCCCCGTGTCATCGCCATCCCACGTGGAGAGACCTCTTCTTTCGGGTCAGGGACAGAAAGCTGACGTGATTACGGTCCAGCCCTCCCATTTCTCAAGCACGGATCGTGCGCAGACACGAGAAGACGAGAGGAAAGAGCCGTATGCTCCAGGCACCGCCTCCTGCGACTTAGCCGGGCCAGGGCCTGCTGACCGATCACTTAATGAGCTGCTCACGGACTCCCAGTTTTCCTCCCGAGTCCTTCGTGAATTTAGACGAATACTGTTCATCAAAGTGCTTGCCGTTTCGCTCTGATGAAAGGTGAATACACAGAGATTCAACAGAGCTGGGGCCGGTTCCAGGAGCCAGTTGTGCAAGATGGAGCTTCTTTTTGGTCTTTTGTTAGAGTGCAGAAGGCTCACTTCAATTTGCACAAAACCCCGATTTGGAACATCCCTCTTCTTCCTGCCTCTGCATTTGGTCAGCATGCTTCCCGTAATGTGACCAGCGTACCTGTAGATGGTAAACATGGCCCCAAATCCACAGACAAGACTTCTGCCATGTGACGTTGCATCTCTGTCCAGTGAAAGGTGGTGTCTGCTTCCCAAGCCCTTGAACCTGGGCTGACCTGTGGTTCCCTGTGGCCAATGCAATGGGCAGAGGACCAAGTGCCTGTGCTCTTCCTCGCTGGGAACCTGCGCAGGCACCATGTGCCCACGCCCAGGCTGGTCCGGGAGGAGGGGAGACCATGTGAAGCAAAGACAAGCCCTCAACAGCCTCAGCCAACCGGACGGTGGACCTCGGTGCATGTGTGAGCCCCACCAAGACAAAAGGAGAAGCCCAGCCCAGACTGCCCGCCCACTGGACTACTGTCATTGGGTGGTTTGTTATGCAGCAAAAGTGCCTAAGAGGGGTGCTGCCCATCTACCAAGAACCCCTTAAAGAAAAAATGACCCCCATCAAAACGATCAGAGCTTCTTCTGGAAGCTTTATCACTTCACTGGTCTCAGAAAAATCATGGCAAACAGCTACATCAACCTGGGCACACTGCGGACACAGCTCCTTCCTCCCCAGTCACCTCCCCCTCACTTTCCCATCTGCCTTACAGCTGGGAATGACCATGGGACACACGGGAAAGTCAAGGAGTTATTCCCTGAAAAAGGGACATCTATGTTTTGCACTTCTTTTTTCCTTCTTCCTGCCACAAATGCAATGCCTGCATTATGGAAGCCACTTTCCTACCCTGCTATGGACGGAATTGTCCCCTCCTGCCCCCATGATTCATATGTCAAACTTCAAGCCCCATATGTGACTGCATTAGGAGAGAGGGCTTTTTGGAGGTAGTTAAGTTTACATGACTCACAGGGTGGGCTCCTAATTTTGTAGGATTAGTGGCCTTACAAGAATGAGAAGAGAGGCCACTCTCTCTCCCTGAGCACTCACTGAAGAAAGGCCATGGGAACACATGGCCAGAAGGTGGCTGTCTGTAAGCTAGGAAGAGAGTCCTTGCCAGAACCCAACCGCGCTGGCACCCCAACCTCAGACTTCCAGCTTTCAGAAACCTGAGAAAATGAACTTCTGTTTAAGCCCTCAGTCCCTGGGAATGATGCTATGGCAGCTGGAGCCGACTAAGACACCCCCAGCGAGGACAAGCTTGAGAATGAAAGATTAACTTGCTGAGACTGACAGAGAAGAAAGAAAGAGTCTCTACTTTAGATAGAGTCAATGCTAATCACTCCTGCCACCAATTTTATATGATGTGAGAAAAGCGTGCCGCTCCCCATGGTTTAGTCCACTGTCCATAAGCATCTCTGTTATTTGCAGCCCAAAGCATCCCTAAGTGATGCCGGTAGATGCAGCTTTCCTCTGGCTCAGATCTGTGGGATCTGGAGGCCCTTGGGACACATACCTGTTGGTTTGTGGTCTGAGTGGAAGACTGCTGGCTCTAAAACTGGTGATCTCCAAGGCCACGCAAGTCCAGGTGTGTGAGTGATGGGTCGGGGAAGGGCAGGGGGTCAATGCAGGGTGGGAAAGGACCATCTTGAGGTTCTGGTGAGCTTTTCATGGACTATAGTGTAGTCTCAACAGTGACCAGCCTAGTCTTTCTATCGCTGATCACTACATTGAAATCAGTGTCCCTCTCGTGGCTTCTTGGGACACAGGGTTGTGACTTCTTGACTTGTGACCAGTAGGCATAGCTCCTTCAGCTTTGCCTCGGAGAAGATACCGGTTCCCGAGATGTTCTCATCAAAGGGAGATGGAGGGCAACGGGGAAGCAGCAGGGCGGGAGTGGTGCCTGTCTGTCCTTTCTTTCTTTCTTTCTTTCTTTCTTTC
>NW_006298519.1:1065351-1074787 GCF_000327345.1 Myotis davidii
TCATGGACTATAGTGTAGTCTCAACAGTGACCAGCCTAGTCTTTCTATCGCTGATCACTACATTGAAATCAGTGTCCCTCTCGTGGCTTCTTGGGCCACAGGGTTGTGACTTCTTGACTTGTGACCAGTAGGCATAGCTCCTTCAGCTTTGCCTCGGAGAAGATACCGGTTCCCGAGATGTTCTCATCAAAGGGAGATGGAGGGTAACGGGGAAGCAGCAGGGAGGGAGTGGTGCCTGTCTGTTCTTCCTTCCTTTCTTTCTTTCTTTCTTTCTTTCTTTCTTTCTCCCTTTCTAAAAATATATGTTTATTGATTTCAGAGAGGAAGGGAGAAGGACACAGAGATAGAAACATTAATGATGAGATAGACTCATTGATCGGCTGCCTCCTGCAAGCCCCACACTGGGGATCGAGCCTGCAACCCAGCCATGTGCCCTGACCAGGAATTGAACCATGACCTCCTGGTTCATAGGTCGACGCTCAACCAGTGAGCCACACCACTGGCCCTGTTTGCTCTTTAATGCCCAGGAACTGGAAAACTAATAACTAGCATTGTTTTTTTTTTTTTTTTTGGCAGCACCACTGAATATTTTACACGAATTCTCATATTTAGCTCTCAAAGGGGCCCTCTGCTGCAGGCACAGGTGTTACCCCATTTCATGGATGAGGAGCCTCAGGTTAGAGAGATGAAGCATCTTGCCCCAGGTTGTGCAGACCATTCCAGGAGAGTCAGGATCTACACGTCTGGCTGCTTCTCTCCTCACAGGTTGGTATGGCAACACCAAGTGATTTAGAACCCATGGGGATTTCCACTAACTAGAGGTGACCTATCTGTGACTGAGGGGATTGTGGTTCTAGTGTCTTCAAAACTCAAGAGTCATATTTTGCTGGAGAACTTCTCCCCCTCCTCCCTTTTCAAGCATTTGGAGGAAACCTTGTAAGCGGACAGAAAGGGGAAGGCTAATCAAGTCAAAGTCACCCCCGCCCCCTCGAAGGCTCACCACGGTGCTTGCTGATGCGGATCCTTTCTGTTCAAAGCTTAATACCTCATCCAAGGCCGCACAATTACATTTCCATTACGTCCCACTGCTCATCGCGGTTGGATTGCAAAAGCCAATTTACGTGGTGATTTCTCCTTCGCTGGGGCTCTGCTGTCTATTTTTAGATTTGTCTCTCAATCCAATCGGGCGCCTCATCGCACAGTGTTGGCTTCACGGTGCTGCTGGAGCATCTGAGGGGGCCGTGTCCTCGGCCACTCGCGTCCTGGGGACCAGCCGCGAGGCCACAGGAGGACTCTGTCCGTGAACACATGCCTAGTCCTTTCCACGCCTCCAGGGCAGAGTCGATGAACCTCACATTAAAAAAAGACAAAATGGAACATTCCCTCGTGCATCCCAAAATGAAGAGAGATGACGGTGTCACTCCCAGACCGTGTGCCTCTGATCTTGGCTCTGAACCCAGACTCGGGCACGGCCAGCTGACTGTCCTCCAGGCTGCTCTCGTGTCCACATCGGAGTGACCAGGGCACGGAGCTGGAGGCCAGGCTTGCTAGGGCTCTGGGTGGGTGGCGGGGAACAATCACATTATAATTGGACAAGAAGGAAGACAGGTTTCGAGAATACCTTCTGCGTTGGGCAGGCAGCCTGGGCCAGCAGTATTTTTCTTGGCATAAATTACTTCTAATAAAAGAAAGAACCAGGGTACACGGAAGAATGTATAATTCTAGAACTTTTGATGCAGCTGTGTAACATTTGAAGAGGTTTTTCCTTGATGGGAGGTCTTATCCCTCACTGTTCTTTGTTTTTTCTTTTCTTTTTTGTTCTCCAAGGTGACAGGCCAGTAAGGCCGATCAGCATTGCTTTTCTAATCTGTTGGCAAAGACTAAAGTTTTTATTTTTAGTCTGCTTTAAAAATGTCCCTGTTTCCTCCCACCTGATTTTCGGCCTAGGAATCAGGCAGGGCTTTTTATTGACAGCAGAGAGATGTGTCTTTCTCCCTCAGTCGCTGAGTCCTCTCGTGGTCTGTCTAACTGCCTGTGACTCCACGGTGTGCATCCTGCTGGGCTAGCGGGCTGCTCCGAAGGTGAAATAAAAGAGAGCAAGTGAGCAATACTCCAGCCCATGATCTGCGACGCCGGGGCATCTGCTGCCACCGAACTTGCTGCTCCGTGGTTGGTGGTCTCTGGCACAGAGTGGGTCTCCAGCCACTCCAGCCCGCCCACTCCAGGTGGTGCTACGGCTCGGTAGCCTCAGCTCACACCCTGGCTGAGCCACCAGCTGCCTGGAGCCACTGCCAAGTTAATTATGTTTGCTTCCTTGGAGTTCAAGCCCCCTCTCTGTGTCTATCCTTGGTGCCTACTGTGAAATGCACAACAATGGCTGTGTTTGCCCCTCTCTCTTTTATTTTTGGTCCAATCTCGAGGCTGACTCGACAGACCAGGCACTAGGAGCAGGTCCAACCTCGAGCAATAAGAACATTAAAAAGTTCAACATTCAATCCCATCAATTAATTTGGACCAGACTGTTTGAATTCCAAAAATAACATTGGACCACAACGAGTTAAAAAATGTTTTTGTTGATTTCTAGAGAGAGAGGAAGGGAGAGGGAGAGAGGGAAACATTGATGAGAGAGAAACATCAACCTGCTGCCTCCTGCACAGCCCCTACTGGGGATCGAGCCCATAACCCGGACATGTGTCCTGACTGGGAATGAAACCGGTGACCTGTTGGTTCATGGGTCAATGCTCAACTACTGAGCCACACTGGCCGGGCTGTGCCCATCTCTTTGAAGAGCACAGTGTTAAAGATTTGCAAGCAGCAAAGCAAACTTTGATGCAACATCATGGGAAGAGAGTAGGTTCTGAGCCCAGCCGTGTGGGGAGAGAAAACCAGAGGGAGTAAGAGCCCACGATTTATTGAGCATCTCCTGTGTGCTAAGGGTTTCATGCTTGCTATCTCATTTAATCCTCACAATAGGGTTAGCTATCACTACATTTGCAGAGAAGGAATGTGAGTCCCACCAGGGCAAGTAATTTCCTGCAAGTTACACAAGGCCTCCCACAGCCCTGCTCACACGACTCCTCCTGCGCCCTTGCCATCTTTTTGGCCATGAGAATCTGTCCACTTTAATCAGGGAGCGTCTTCCAGTTGAGGTTACATGAGACAAGATGCATATGCGCGTGTCTGTGCCCTCTGACACGCTCTACGGATGCTGGCTGCTTTCTCCACGGAAGTTCTCTTGGTTCCTAGTGGTCCGGCCACTTCAACAAAGCAGGCCCACCAGGGTCCTGTGATGGGTGAGGCCTGGCCAGACACAAGGTCATGAGGCCATGAGCCACTTCTCTGTCACACAAAGGAAGGGTGTCCGTGGGGAACATGGCTTGCTCCTTTCTGGGCCGCCAGGAGCCTTGTTGTGGAAGGCTTGTCAGCGCCATTTTGGTCCCCCATCAGAATCTGGGGAAAGTCACTCTTTGCATTTACCAGGATGAGAGGGCGTCCTCCCGAGGAAGTGGGAAGTGACTTAAGGTTAGAAATTTTCGTGGCTTAAGAGTTATTTCTAGAACGTTCCCAACCCTTTAACGATCAGCTCCTTCTTTTTGAGAGGCTGGTTCATCACGGGTTGTCAAGCAAAGTTATTTCATTTATGCACAAGGAAATGGTGTCGGTTATGAATGAGTATCCGCCCAACCAGAGGGGCCACCCCATGAAGGCGACCACATCTGTGACATCATGAGGCCCCTCCCTCTCCCATGTTCCCCAGCTGTGGGCTGAGCTGCCTCAGGCTTCAGACAAACGCCCCAGAATAAAGCCACCATTCCCCGGGCACATGTGCAGATTCACGAGGCAAGAGCTGCCGAGTCTGGAAGGCGCCCAGGTACCGGGCTGGCTACTGAACTTGCAAAGTGCATTGTCTCATTCAGTCCTGGCCAGAACCATGCCAGGGAAGTTCCGGGGGGGACCCGATGCCCAGGGAGGCCAGGTATGGGCAAGTGGGGGAGCCAAGCGCTGGGGTTTAAGCTGAGGTTAATCTGATTCCAGAGCCTCAGGCCTTAAGCATGTCACCACTCAGCTCAGGCAAGGGCTGGTGCCTAATTTGCCATTTGAGGTGGACATTTGTTAAAATAAAGAAATACCACCCCCCTTATCATAAATGGAAGGCAGGAAGTCAGACACGCATGATGTAAAACAAGGGCAATCCTCCATTAGAGAAAAATGTTTTATAGTTGAGTAGTTGAAGTTGAGTGCATTGTTTTAAAACTTCTTTGGACGATACTTCACAGTAAGACATTTATTTTTCATTGCAACTCCGTGGACACACTCACGGAAACATGTGCATGGGTGTGTAAAGTCTGTGTGTGGGTGTATAGACCTACCCCAAAAGTGTCCTGTTCTACCGCATGCCCTGCGCTGAGAGATTTTCTGTTCCTTTTTGACTGTCATTTTTCTCAGTGCGAGTTAAATTCGCTGCGCTTCTCAATTTGTAGGCTGTGACCCTAGTCACAGACGCCGGTTAATGGGGCTGTGTCTCTGGGATGACCCCCGAGTTGGTCAGATCTTCTCCTTCTTGGCTGATTGATTTTGAGAACATTCCTTAACCCCTCACGCCTCAGATTCCTCTGAAGTCTATGAAGTGAACACAGTGAAATAATACGCACCTCAAAGAATTGCTTTAGCAACTGGGTGAAATGATACTGATGAAGTGTTAACCTAAAGACCACAATAATGTTGTTGTCATTTCCCAATTACTACCAGTGACTTTTGGACAATGTGTTTATTTTCCTAAGTGAGGCACCCATATCTGCTGTTTAATAACCTTTAAACAACGAAGGCCGTGGGCATCCACTAGACGGATGGGATTCTGCCTGCGGGGGAGGTGGGTTGGGGCAGGGATGGCATAAACACTCCCTTTCTAGGGTTCAGAGGCAGCCGTGGCTGAGATGAAGCAGGAAACAGCAAAACTAAAATGCAAACAACTCTCTGTCTTAAAGTATGTTCATAACACAGACAGGAACTCATAGAGAGAAGGTTAGATTATACGTGGTCTAAACTCCGCTCAAAAAAGATGTAGAAACATGGCAAAGCTTTTAGAAAATGTCCATCAAGATCTTAACATGCAACCCCAGGTCGGCACCGTGCAGGTCGGCACCGTGTTATTGGGGAGAATGAGTCATGGGGAGACCTTTCCCATGATGCTGTGGGAAGACGAAAGGTCGCTTTATGGAATTTTCCCAAGTCACAGTCTGCACAGCCCTAGGTGCTGGGGAGAAGGAAGCTAGCAGGAGAAGAGGCCATGTTAACCCTCAGGGCAGGTCTCCCTTGTTCAGGAAAAGGGGATTTCCTTGGGTTAGGTCCCCGAGAAGGTGAGATCCCCACATGAAAGTCAGCCACGGTTTCCTGGGGATTGAAAAAAGAAAAGGAAGGAAATGATATCATTTCTTTGGGTCTTAAATAATCTCTTGGAGTGAGTATGCTTTCATTCTGTCCATTTTATAGATGAGGAAACTGAGGCATGAGGCATTAAGGAATTTTCCTGAAGCATTTAGTTACATCTCAGGTATCAAATGTCTGGGATTTTTTTCTGTTTTGATGCCGTACGATGTAATATGAGAAAATGGCCCCTGCATTTAAGATGTAGGACAATTCTAGGTGCTAGGGGAGACTGAGGTGGAGGGACCACCTGTTAGGACTAACATGGGGAAGGGCGGGGACCTGCTATGACAGCCAGAACTGCAGTTGGCTGTGCTGATGCTTCGGGGAAGACAGTGGGGTTCATGTTGCCTTCACCCAGGGCTGCGTCTAGATTTTCTTCACTTTTTTTAATGGACTCCCCTTGGAGGTGAAAAGGCTAAAGTGCTGCCAAGACAAATGAGCAAAAGTGATGTCATTTGCTTTTAGCTGGATCAATGGTTTTCTTTACCCTTTTTGAGGAGGTTGGTATGTTGGAAACTAAGCAAAATTAAAGTGATATTAAAATGAATTAATCCACTTAAATGGACTAAGCCTCTGAACTCCAGGAATGATTGGCGTCAATGTCAAGGGGCAAAGCGCTGGCTACTTTGGAAGTTCAAGGCGGCCGGCTCAAGGCCCATAGCCTGACTCGAGCAGCCATGGATAGACGAGCTTCATTTCATTGGGAAGAATTGGGTCTATTTCACTTCCAGATTTAGCTCTTGCCTATACAAAGCAAAGTGCTTGATGAGATGGTCTCTGAGATCTCTCCTGGTTTAATTCTCAGCTAAAGTCTTAGAAGAACTCAGAATGGAGCCTTTACCAAGGGCAGAAGGAAGACACGGCTGGAACACAGTGTGTCCAGTTTTGTTGGAGTAGAGACTTCCTCAGGGCTCCCTGGGAAGGGCAACCAGGGCAGGGCTACCTGGGGCAGAGCTACCTGGGCAGGACTACCTGGGCAGAGAGTGAGCTGGCAGCAGCCAAGGTGCCCACTCATTCCCCACTGGATGGTGGGCAGGGAGGGCAGGTGTGGGAAGCCCTCAGGAGGCTGGGGAGAGGCCAGGAAGGAATCCATTTCAGTAAAGTGGGAACTAAAGCTTCATGCTGAACAGGAGAAAAAGTATCACTGTTGGAGCTTTATCTTGAAAAGTGGAACAATAACTATGAAATAAATGTATCATCCATCGAACGTGCTTTCGGTTATAATTACAGACAGGCACGAGTTCTGAGAGAAAATGCAGGAATTCAGTGCTTCTTTCCATCTGGGAGATTTTTCTGGCAACACTGAATGTCAGTACAAGCGGAGAGCTTTGAACTTGCGCACCGAACTTATCAGGAAGGTCACAAGAGGGCCAGCTCTCCAAAAACACGCAGGGCTTTGTTTTCCCAAGGCCTCCGACAGCCTCCCATGCTCACATCACTCTCTTTGAAGGCACGTCCTGTGTGCCATCTTCCCCATCAGTTCCTCCTCTTTGGTTGGCACGGGCCCATCTCCGCCAGGTCATCACCCATCAACAACTTTCCCCGAGATGGAGGGGACCCAACCCAAGCTCCATGAAACCTGATCTACTGCAAGGTTCCAGGTTTCACCCTGCAACCCCCTGTGATGGATGATGAGGCAGCATCTGTAGCTCAGAGAGAGACTGACCCCCAGAGGAGTGAATGCCTTGGCGGGGGGCTGAAGGGATTGAGGAGAGAGAGGCTGGAGTAAAGGGAGGGAGGGCTATGCTTACGGGAGGACCAAGTGTTACAAGCAGCCAGTTCTTTTGGGGAGGACTCTGGTTTACGACAACCCCTACTTCCTACTTCACCTTCCAACTTCTCAGACTCAGATAACCCGGATCTGCCTGCATAATTGGAATATTTGAACCTCGCCCACTTGGCCCCAATCTCCTGGATATATTGGATCAAAGCACACCCCCTTTTGCTTGAGTAATCTCGCAAACAGTTCTAATTTTGTGCTTCATGTAGGGTCTGAAGTTTGATACCCAATGAACATTTTTTTGAGCATCCATGGCATAAAAAATCTAAGACAATTAGGATTCTACAAAGGCTCCGCCCACATGCTTCCTCCTGGACACCTTCTAGAGAAATCTATCTACTGAGATTCAAAGCAGCACTTCGGGTCGCTAGGCTGTTGGTTGCTTGGCCTGCTTTGTAAACGGGGCACTTTTCACAGGGCTCACTGACTTCTTGTGGCTGCAGCGTTTTTATGTGCAAATGTCCCTCCAGCTCATGGAAGCTTGTCTCCACCCTGGCTCTCTAATTCTTGTGATTCTCTCCACCCCTGAAGTGGAGCCTCTATCCTCACGCTCACTCACAGGGTTGTGATCAGGAAAAAGGAGATAAGGTCTGACAGCCTACATGTATTTTATTTCTAAAAGCTCCTTCAACGTAAATTACTTTGAAATGACTCTTATTGTCACCTTTTGTGGTGGGTATGAAAGAGCTAGTCCCCTAAAGGAGTTAATGGAATAGTAGCTACAGTGACTGTGCTCAAAGAAGGTGTGATTTGCCTCAAAGAAAAGTCCATCCCATTTTGCCAATATCTTGCTTGCAGAATGAGGCCGCTTTGAGTGACGAGGCTCACATCACTCTCTGAAGGCACGTCCTGCGTGCCATCTTCCCCATCACTTCCTCCTCTTTGGTTGGCACGGGCCAATCTCCATCAGGTCATCATCCATCAACAACTTCCCCCGAGATGGAGGGGACCCAACCTGATCTCCATGAAACCTGATCTACTGCAAGGTTCCAGGTTTCGCCCTGCAACCCCCTGTGATGGATGATGAGGCAGCATCGGTAGCTCAGAGAGAGACTGACCCCCAGAGGAGTGAATGCCTGGGCAGGGTCTGGGGGTGGGGGAGAGAGAGGCTGGAGTAAAGGGAGGGGGGTTCCTTTCACGACACAGAGCCTTTGGGGCCCTGACATCACTGTGCCTGTGGCAAGCTGAATATGGCCCCTCCAATACATGTCCACGTCCTGATCCCCAGAACATGTGACTGTGCTACCCTATGGGCAAAAGGAACCTTCCAGATGGGATTCAGTGAGGAATCTGAAGGTGGGAGACGGTCCTGGATTACGTGCATGGGCCCAAGGTAACCACAAGGTCCTTACAACAGGGAGTCAAATGGGTCAGAAAAGGAAAAGGTGACGTGATGACAGAAGCTCAGGGAGACAGAGGGAGAGAGATATTGGAAGATGTACCCTGATGGTTTTTGAGCCAAGGAGTGTGGGAGGCTCTGGAAGCTGGAAAAGGCAAGAAAGTGGATTCTTCCTTGAGCCTTCAAAAGGAGCTCAGCCAGGCCAACCCATCTTAGAGTCCTAACCACAGGGGCTATAAGAGAGCACGTGTTTATCAGCTTTGTGTTGCTGCTGTAACGCGTTACCACAAACCTAGTGGCCTAAACCCGCACACAGGCAGGTGTTCCCAAGCTCCCCCACTGGAAAAGGATGTTCTAGGCCAGCGGTCACTTTCAGACCTCACGGACACCAGTGGTCCACGGGCCACGGATTGGCGACCGCAGTTCTAGGCAATCACTCAGAGGCTCCTGTGAGAACATGGCAGGACAGACCTAGGAGCAAGTGCACAGGGAGAGGAGGGGCGTGTGCGACCGTTTCAGAACCAACTCGGCTCTGACAGCCTAATCTGCACGTGGACACTAGAACCTTCCACCCAAAGGCCAGCGGGAGCCTGTGCCCCGAGCACCCTCACTCCGACCGTCACCCTTGACTCGTTTGACCCAGGGTCTCAGCAGGGCTTTCCATTCTATCAGACTCGGCAAAAGCGTCGCAAACCTTTGAAGGTGGTGAGGTTTGAAGACGTAGGCGAGTTTCTCGGTCCACAGCATAGGGACCCAGTACAGCATCAAGCCTTTGACAGTGACACTGAAAATGATCGTTTTCTCCCCAGGCCCGGCTGGAAGAGCAGGGATGTGATGGGAGCAAAGGAAAATCAGCCCGCCCTTCGGCCGCAGTGGCCACGGCGCTGAGC
>NW_006298519.1:1075739-1087748 GCF_000327345.1 Myotis davidii
ACAGCGCTGAGCGGGCCACGGAGCTGAGCGGGCCACAGCGCTGAGCGGGCCACGGCGCTTCACTTCCCGCTTCAGGGTTTCCATCGGCTCCGGCTGACCATCTGTGACCTCAGGTCCGCGCCTCCCATGACATGCATCCGAATGATCTCGAATGTGCGTCGTAGAACAAGACAGACTCCATCACAGCAGTAAGCCTGTGGGCGCCGGGGCCCCATGTGACCAAACGATTCATGGGTTGTAGTCAGTCTGCCTGGGTCAGACCGACAGCATCTGTCACAACTCCTGCTTCTGGTTGGCTCGCGTCCCTTCCTAGGACAGTGCTGCCCAGGAGTGCATCGGAGGGCTCTGCTTTTCGAGGTGAGCTTGCCGCGGGGAGCTGACTGCTCCCTTAGGCTGTGGAGGAGCTCACCCACCTCTGGGACTTCTGAGCTTCCTCATGTCAGACAATAGACCAGAGGCAGAGACACAAGAAAAGGGTCCCCGTTTGCTTCAGATTAAAAAGAACAGATGACCCCCTAAAGATATATTCAAGCCCTACTTCCCAGCATCTGTGATCCTATTAGAAAACAGGGTCTTCGCAGCAGCATTCAGGTGAGACGCGGTCACAGTGGGTGCGGGTGGGGGTTAATCCAGGAGGGGCACTTGCACAGCCATGCGGAGGGAAGATGATGTGAGGACTCCCGGAGAGGATCACCCAACCTGGAGGCACTTGGCTACATGACAAAGGGCCAGGGAGTCACAGCCACCACCGCTGGACAGGCCAGGAAGACCCGCCCAGCAGGGGACCTGGCCTTGAACCTCGGGCCTCCAGAACTGCGAGGATTAACATCCCACGTGGTAAGCCACCCAGTCTGTGCTAAGTCACACGACTCACATTGCCCTCAGCATGGCGCCGGGCATGCAAGACCCCAGCACGTTTGCTGAGCGAATCAATCTTCTGCTTCCAGCTAAAGGCTGGCGGACAGTTGAAACGCTGATCCCCGGTTTCACAGGTGAGGGGTCCAGAGAGAGAAGAGGTTTACCCCAAGGAGGGAGCACAGCGGGGACCTGGGGTTCCATTAGGGTCTTTCAACCTTGAGTGAAAGAAGATGGGAAGAGAACCGAGACTAATGAAGAGCCTGAGTCAGGCACACCTTGTGGTTCAATTCAGTCCTCGCCACAGCCCGGGGTGACCAGTGTTCACACCCACACTACCGAAAATTAGGCAACGGACATGGACACAGAGGTTAGAACACATGTCCCAGGTCACTTAGTAAAAGGCAGAATTCTGCCCTGGGACTTCTGATTTCAAGGTCTTACTCCCCCTCTTATCAAGGGGGTCTGTTTATCAATCAGACAGTTTCCCAACTCCAGGGGCCTTTCAAGTTGCTTTGACAAATGATCAGGATCTACTCACCTTATAAACTCAAGTTTTCAATGAAAAATTCAATAGCCTCATCTTCTAGTCACTGACTATAACAATTTTGATCTAAATTCACAAATATAAAAATTTTCTCTGATCAGTAGAACAAAAGTACTATTTTTAATGTATGCAACATATTCTTGCCTCTTTTAGGGTAATAAATTGCCAAGATGAATATGATGACCAATGAATAAAACATGGATAACTAAGCTTTAAACGTAACTAAGGAGTTTTTGCATTCAATTTTTGCAAGTGAGATAGCTGGCCAACATTTCTTAAAGGTATATAAAATATTTGTAGGTTACACTGTTTTATGATTTGGGGGTAGTAAATGGAAATAATTTTAATCCTATATAATAAAAGCCTAATATGCTAAGTGTCTGGTTATCCGTTCAACCAATCAAAGTGTAATATGCTAATGATATGCTAAGGTCACTCAACCACTCACTATGATGTGCATTGACCACCAGGGGGCAGACGCTACAACTGAGTGAGATGGGCTAGACATGCCCTGGAGCCCTCCCGCAGTCCCTCCCTGGCTGGCCAAACTCCTGCGTCCCTCCCTGGCCCAAATTGTGCACTGGTGGGATCCCTTGGCCTGGCCTGCACCCTCTCGCAATCCAGGACCCCTTGGGGGATGTTGGAGAGCCAGTTTCAGCCTGATCCTGCAGGCCAGGCTGAGGGACCCCACTGGTGCACGAATTCATGCACCAGTGGCTTCTAGTAGGATATAAAAGATGTTTTCTTTTGCAGCACACTTTCTTTAACAACATTCTGTAACAACTTAGAAAGATTGTTTTCCCATTTCTGTCTCCATTTTCCCAGGAGATCTTTGTGAGAATGGGCTTCTTTTGCACTTGCTAATCTATCCGTGCATTTGGGGACAGCCTTTAACTTCTAATGACCTACACTTCCTCAGATGCCAGGAGCCTTGAGTGCAGTTAAACTAATGTTTTACAATCTTTGGAAAAATTACTTTCATTAGAGGAACTGCTAGTGTTGTTGGGGCTTTGAGAAAAATGAACAGAAATCTACATGCCATAATTAAATTAAACTAGTAAAAGGAATGCAGCCATCTCGCCCTGGAAGGAGGCTCTCAAGCCCCAAAGTCACAAATATGTGACTCTGAAGGTCAAGAATTGTGGGGGATTCAGTGGTATACCCAGCATGCTGTGGTTCTGCAGGCCCAGAGCCCCTGTGGGGAACTGGATGCCTTGGCCCCTTTTTTTTCTGGCTGAGAAGCACACGGGGCAGCCCTGGTTCGCTGGCCTGAGGTCTCTGCAGAGCCTCGAGGCCTTGGGTTAGAGGAACCCCACCTGCCTGGGCAGTAGCCTGCACTCCCGGGCAGTGGTGAGTGGGAACTAGCCAGGCGCGAAGAGCCACAGCAGAGGCCGTGTCCTGGGATGCTGGCGGGCTGTTAGGGAAATTTGTGACTCTCCCTACTGCCAAAATCTTTCTCTGTAGAGTTCTAAGTGGTCACACATTTGCTATGTAATAAGATTAGTGTGAAATGCATGGATTCTCTCATGAATTAAATAATAAACGGCAACGAGGTAGTGAGATGTCCTCAGTATACATTTTAACGCTGTGTCTCCTGGAATCCGAGGAGCTCAGCTACTGCAGGGCATGGGAGCCTTATGTTAGAGTGTGGATATAGCTCTGAGCGGGACCCCAGCTGGGCTGATGATTTCTGTCAGGGGTTACCCGGTTCGCTTTGCCAGGTTATTCTGAACATGGAGCGAAGGCACCACAGTCTGTCTGAAGCAGACATCATGAACAAGAATAACCACTCCACGATGAACTGTTGATACTTGAATACTTAGTAAGCTTTCCCAGTGCTCTGTCCCAGAAACACACAAATCACTCATTTTAGGAGATTATGCCTGGCCTTGTGTGCACTTTTAAATAGACAGCAGCTAATCCCTAAATAATGCAGTGACTTATCTTTGTGTTAAAAATCAGATTGAATAATATCGCCCTACTTCATGCCCTAGAGATCCAAGATGTCAGAGCAGAAAAATGAGCTTTCCAGGGCTAAGATCTCTGAACGCACTTGTTGACTGATGTTGGAAGGTGAGAACATGCAGACGGAGAGGGCACATGACCCCTGGGATAGGAAAACCAGGTACACAGGTACACAGGCTCTGTGTGACTTAGAGCCCACAGGGAGCAGGCCTAAGCCATCAGTTGGACATCCCCTGAGGCCTCCCAAACTGCAAGAGGGCACATGCCGGGCTAAAGGCCCCTCTCCCCCAACCCCGAGGGCATAAATTTCATGCGCCGGGTTATAGTATATAATAATACAAGAATAAACTGTTTTTTTGTATTCACCACTGTAGGCCTACTTTTGTATAATTCCAGGTCTCTCTTTGTGAGTAATGCCTGTGCAGGTGAGGTTGGGTGCATATGCACCCACGCAAATGCAAACAATTTTTCCCTAGTAGGATCAGACTACACACAATCCATTTCACTCAACTGTTTCAGGTGCAGACATTTCCACACACATCTCACCATTAGAAAAGTGTCATGCCATTCCATGGAATGACTACATCACAACTCATCTTTTTTTAAAAAAGTATATTTTTATTGATTTCAGAGAGGAAGGGAGAGGGAGAGAAAGAAACATCAGTGATGAGAGAGAATCATTGATTGGCTGCCTCCTACATGCCCCACATTAGGGACTGAGCCCCCAACTCAGGCATATGCCCCACATGACCTCCTGGTTCATAGGTCAATGCTCAACCACTGAGCCACGCTGGCAGGGCACAAATCATCATCAATGATACAAATTTGGTCTGTTTCCATTTTTCATTATCACAAGCAACTTTGAGATGAACAGCCTCATGTCTACCTCTCTGTGCACTTGTCCAATTATAGCTTCAGGATAAAGTGTCGGCAGGAGACAGATGTGAGCCACATTGCCACGCTGCCTCCAAGAGCCGAGATTACCCACTTGCCAAGGAGCAGGCACTGAGGAGCGCCTGTTCTCCCACTTTCACCCACCTGGCATCACCACACTTCAGAATCTTGGCCCTTATAGTAACAGAGGAGGTCATAGTGGTGATTCCATTTGCCTCTGCTCTATTACTTTTCATATTGATCTTCTTCTCAGAGGTCTATTGACCCTCGCTCATTGGTGGCTCCTCTTTTGTGAATGATCTCTGTATCTTTGGACATTTTTTCTATTGGGGGCCGGTTTGCCTTGTTTATACTCATTTGCAGGAGCTTGTCTTTTGTTTTCCATATTTGTGTTTTTTTGTTTTGTTTGTTTTTTAACCAGTGAAATGTGTTTTGAAACTGACATCACAACTAAGCATTGAACTGAAGTGATCTTTGGGGGCCCCAGCTTGCGGATGCCGCGAGAGTGTCCTCCCAACCTCAGGCTCTCAGGGAGCGGCTTTGTGGTTAACACGGCAGCAGCCCCTGGGAGGGCCGAGAGGCAATTACGCAATGAAACCCCGTGGAGATGGGAAACTGGCCAAGAGACAACATTGCTAAAACACTTTGCAAATAGAAAGAGGTCCCTGATGGATAAGCTGCAACACTGCCAACTCTTCGAGGCGATGAGGTGGCCGGGCTATTGACGTGGCCCAGGTGGAGAGATGGGGACTGTCTCACACACGGGGACAGCTGAGCCACTGAAGGGACACGGCCTGTGAAATTGGAAAGAATGTGGAATCAACTTCTGAATTATGAATAAAAATGCTTTGGCCGTACAAAACTTTCTGATGAAATCCTAGCAGGGCTGGTCACTGGCAGCAGAGGGATCCTTGTGGCCTGGCACCCGCTTCGGCTGAGCTGGGGAGTCCCTGCCCTGGGCGCCCCTGGGAGCTGGGAGTGGTGAGCAATCAGACCCCACTGATCTCCATGGGTGCAGCTAAGCCATTCAACCTGGCGCCTGAGCTGAGAGTTCAGCTGAGGGTCCTCTTACTCAGCCATTAAAGAATCGGATGTGACAGTCCCTCGATGCTGGCTGGCTCCATGTGATGTGACCATGGATCTTGCCTTCGCCAGCCCCACATGCCGTAGGGAGCAGCTGACCAGGCTGAGTGTCCACAGCAGGGCTCTGGTAAGACGGTCTTCCAGGGGAGGTCGTGGGAAGCAGGCGCTCCAGGAAAAGGTCTGGTCCAATTGGCTTTGCCCAGGACAGGGGCAGAGCAGCCCCAAGTTGGCCAACGCAACTGTTGAGCATCCATTCTGCTCCCCATCAGGTTGAGTCCCAGGTGGATGGGGAGGGAGTGATGACAGGGCTTAGGTGGGTCTGGGTAAAGGTGGGCGTCTCTGGTGGAGCACCCAGAAGCCCTGAGTATGTCGGTACTTCTCTGAAAGGCGCTCTGTGCGGCTTTGGGCAAATTATTTTACCTGTCTGTGCCTTAGTTTCCTCATCTAAAAGTCTGTGACCACCAACTTCATAGAACTGTTAAGATTAAATACATATCCTATATAATAAAAGCTTAATATGCGAAGTGTCTAGTTGTCTGGTCATCCATTCAACCAATCAAAGCATAATATGCTAATGATATGCTAAGGCTGCTCAACTGCTCACTATGACATGCACCGACTACCAGGGGGCAGACAGTCGACCGGTCGCCCAGTCACTAGGACGTGCACTGACCACCAGGGGGCAGACACTCCAAATGGTAGGTTAGCTTGCTGCTGGGGTCCAGCTGATTGGGACTGAGCAAAAAGGGCCAGACACACTCTGGAGCCCTCCTGCGATCCCTTCCTGGCTGGCCAACCTCCCATGTCCCTCCCAACCCTGATCAAGCACTGGTGGGGTCCCTTGGCCTGGCCTGAACCCTCTCACAATCCAGGACCCCTTGGGGATGTCAGAGAGCCAGTTTCGGCCCAATCCCACAGGCCAGGCTGAGGGCCCCACTGGTGCACAAATTCATGCACTGGGCCTCTAGTATATACATATATAGCAGTTACAACCAATTTGTCTAACTGAAAAGTATTCATGGGTGTGTATGAACACATGAGTGTGTATGTGTTTGAGTGTGTGTATGACTGTGTGTGTGTGTGTGTGTGCATGTGTGGGAGCTTCTCTCCCTTCTGTAGGGTATACCAGCAACACTGCTAACCGTCTCCATGGAAACCAGCCTCTGGGTCCCTGTGGCTTCTGCAGAATGGAACACATCATCTGCAAGGTGGGTGAGGTCTGATAAGGCAACCAAACAGCACCAACCAGCTTAGAGCGCCATGTCCCTGCCTGGGGATCCCTAACTGCCAGTGGCATCCGCATGATGCTGGATCCCATGTTTTCACCCTATGGGAGGTTTACTGGGTGCAGGTTTTGTTGGCCAAGCAGCTTTTAGTGGGTTTGCCACTCCTCTTGCCATTAAATGTAAGTCTCTATAGAAACCTGAATGGTCCATTTAAAAACTATACATCACAATAGAACGCCCCTCTCCCAACCCCGTTGCTTCTAGGTCTCTTGTGTGCTCAGCATGCGTTTTCTCTAGTTCTTTGATCACAGTGTATTTTTCAATCCACTGAGAAATGGAGGTGATTTTAAGAGGAATAGTCAGATTTTTATTTTTTTAATTTTTAAAGATTTTTAGAGAGAGAGGAAGGGAGAGAGAGAGAGAAACATTGATGTCAGAGTGAAACAGTAATCGGCTGCCTCCTGTACGTATCCTATTGGGGATCCAGCCCCAAACCCAGGCATGTGCCCTGGACCAGGAATGAACTGGCAACCTTTTCGTGCATGGGGCGACACTCAACCAACTTAGTCACACCAACCAGGGCAATAGTCTGATTTTTAAAAAAATATTTCCCTCACTCTCTTCCACCTTTTCTCCATTAGAGGATGGGTACCAAGGCTCTCAACAATATATATTAAATCTTTTTGCAGCTTGGGCAGGGAGTAAATAGTTATAAACACTTATAGCAAAAGGCATAACAGTTAGATATTAGACTTAAGTTTTTTGTTGTTTTTTTTTTAGAAACTTACAAATATTGACAGATGGGACAAAGCAGGTATTTCATGAGCTAAAAACCATTGAGGCCACAGGTGTTTCCCACAGGGTGATACTGGGCCCCTCGGTTACTATGACAGCGACTTCACTATCATGGCCACTGTCTGGATCTTTGGACAGTTTTCCAATTTATTGGGTCTCACCCACATTGGATCACCTGGACATTCGCCTTCAGTGGTTACTGTTTTACTCTTTGTTTATAGTTTCTTTTGTTGTTGTTTGAAGTTTTGGGGCAGCAAATAGGGAAATATGCCAAATCCCTTTCAATTTGATCGACCATTTTGCCTGGAAAGCGCTAGGAAAATAAGAACAAATTGTGCTATGTTCGCTGCGATTTTAGAATTGAAATCAGAATGTCATTGCCTCAAAACCTAAGGTTGCTCTTCTGTTGCTTCTTAGACTCCTTCACTCCTGATGTCTGAACACCTCATCATTCCTTATTATTATTAGTTAGTGAACATGGCAAGAGATCACCGTTTGAGAGTGCTTGCAAATTGGAACACCATTTGACAAATCTGAAAGGAAATTATATATTTAAAGAAAAAGAACCATACTTCCTTTCAAATCACACACCACTTATAAAATTATGTGGTTATACTTTGTAAGTAAATTTGTCAGTCTCCTTCTTAAGGTTTGGCCTTTTGTTATATTATTATGCTGCTGGTTCTGATGTAAGTACAGGCTCCTAAAAGAATGC
Organism: Myotis davidii; assembly: GCF_000327345.1. Classification (NCBI taxonomy): domain Eukaryota; kingdom Metazoa; phylum Chordata; class Mammalia; order Chiroptera; family Vespertilionidae; genus Myotis; species Myotis davidii. Next base: position 1,083,820 of record NW_006298519.1, read on the forward strand.
AGGTATGCCTTTCAAAATGCCCAAAATTGGTTCATTTATATTTGATATTTGGCTGTCAGGAAAGCTAAGGTACCAAGAAGTCATTAATTAAAGTCCAAGCAATTTTCCCACCAGAAAAACCTGAAAAGCTTGCTGAGAGGAAAAACAGGTTGAAAAAACCCGCCTACAGTTCTCATTTCATGTGAATAGAAGTAATATTTCTCCTGCTTGGAAAAAATAAGCACCAAGGACTGCCTTTGGCACATATCAGCTATCATCATCACGAATAAAAACAAATTGCATAGTTAAGTTCTGAAGGAGGTTTCCCTGTTTTGGTTCCCAAAGTTAAACTGTCAGAATCTCACCTGGGTGAGGGTGTTACTCTGCTTGGTGAGGGAGAAATGGAAATGTATACATAACATCTGTTTCCACCCTCATGGGGCGTGCTGCAGGTCAATGCTGACGGCACTACCTGACAATGGCTCCAGACCACAGACCAAGGGCGCAGTTCTCCACAACCCTGCCCTTACCGCAGACACCAGGGGCCCCTTGGGGTCCCCAGGCCACCTGCACCAATGGTCTCTATTTCTGACCACACTTCCGCCTATAAAGTTGGGGTTCCCATGACCCTTTCAGTTGAATAATTTGCTAGAGTGACTCACAGAATTCAAGAAAGTGCAATACTTTCTTGTGAGTCGCTTTGTTATAAAGATACACATAGGTGAGGGCTGGGAGGGGGCACAGAGCTTTGTGCCCTCTACCTGTGGCTTTAGGGATGTCAATGGCTCATCCACCAGAAGCCCCATTGAGCTTCATGCTCAGTTTCGTTGGGGCTTCTTTACCTGAGATGATTCATTAAATCACTGGCCACAGGACTGGACTCAGACTCCAGCCCCACCCTCCCCACAGAGGTCAGGTGTGGTAGTTCCGGCGACCAGCCCTATCCTGAAGCTGCCTGGAGGCCACATGCGTCACCTCAGAACAGAACACAGACCCTGGTCACTCAGGAAACTCCATGGGGCTTGAAGCTCTGTGCCTGGACCCAGGACAAAGATTGGAGCCAGCCAGGCGGTCCTACTCCATTCAGAGTCTCTAGCCTTCACTCTACTCTGCAAAAGGCACACACAACCAAGACACAGAAGTAGCCTGGATGCTACCACAAAGCCCATATAACGACAAGACAAGTCACGCACAGCGTCTGCTCTTACTGCCCCCGTGTCGAGCGCAGGTTGCTCAGTGCGCATCATTGTCAAACGTCTCATGCCCCTCCCAGCTCTGTTGTTAAGAGCTCAAGCCTTTCCCCGGCTATATGTCCTGATTTCTGCCAAACTACATCAACGTATAGGACACGTGAGCTCTGCCCATCCTCCAAGTTGTAGTTCTAATTGTTTTTATTCTTTTCTACACCCCTGTCAACCCTGACTTTCATGTAAAAAATTGTTCCCTCAACACAGAAATTTGGAGGCTTGTACTTCAAGCTGATTTCTTGCTTTCCCTTTCTTTCCCCCGATCTTGGGCCAACTAACTAACCAGCAGTTTACTCCTGGTTAACCACTGGCCCTTCCCTTTCCCATAAGCGTCTTCTCAACAAAGTGAGATTTTTCTCTTAGGAAAGGAGCTACGGTGCCTAGGAAATCAAGAATGTCACAGTCTTTCCGTTCTGAGGACTCCATATTCATGGGAAAGGCTTCGAGCAGCCCAGACTCCAAAGTGAATATGCTAACGTAGAAGGTCATGGATCGAAAGGGCCAATGAGCTTTTCTGGAAGTCCTTTTGTTTTCTCAAATAGTTTATTGAGTAAAGGCCCCTGGTGTACAGTGATCTACTGGGTTATAAACTTTTCAGCCTTTCAGGTAGCACGGACCACTGTTGCATGGTTTTGTGACTAAATTTGTTCTGTCCTCAGGATATCATAACGAAAGTAATAATTTTTAAAAGTTGAGGTTAAATTCACATAACATAAAAAGTGAACATTTAATACGTTCCCAATATGTTGTTTAACTGCCACCCCTGTCTACTAGTAGTTCTAAAACACATTTATCACCCCAAAAAGAAACCCGTACTCATTAAGCAATTCAGAGGGTAGTTATTTTTAAGCCAAATCTCTGTTTTCAGTCCTTCACTTAACAAATCTTATGCCCACTGTGTTAGGGATGCATGTCGAGTACTTTCTTCCTGTCTCTTATTTTTTCCTAAATGGGTTGTGTATGGTCATAGGAAGATTCTGCCCAGCTGAATCTGGTTAGTCAACGAGAAGGGTCTACTCCATACAGAGTCTCTATCCTCCACTTTATTCAGCAAAAGGCAGACACACAGCCAATACACGGGAAATGCTGAATGATGGGCTTTACTGTCATAGGATGAGGATGTATATGGTCAAACGGTTGCATCATTTGAACACTTTCCCTAGGCAAGGGAAGTTAGGAGCAACCAGAAATGTGGTTTTATATCTGAGTTTTGAGGAAAAAAAAGGAAATGGGCCCTTTGCAATGGAGCTGGAGCTGCCATGTCAGGTAGACAGCCTGGCACGCCTTCTGCCTCACATCCTGGAGTGTTAGCACAGGGCAAATTCACCTTTGTGCTAGGCCCACGCAACCTGGTGCCCCAAAGAACTGTTTGCAAGGATAACAAGAAAGCAGACATGAGGACCACCAGACTGAAAATTAAAAACATTACTGAGAGTTAGCGTCATTCTGTTACGTCACCTGCACCGATAGCAATGCCCTCCTTCTGTGGATGTCAATGTCCCTTCCCTTTCCTCTAAGCACCCATCGCTTCTGTCTCCTCATCGAAACAGTTTTGGCTTCTGCCTGAATCAGTGCCTCCCACACAGCTATTCCTTGATCTTAAATAACTGCTTGCTGTCTCTCACGTCAAAAAGTCTTAGGTTGCCGAAACCGGTTTGGCTCGGTGGATGGTGCGTCAGCCTGCGGACTGAGGGGTCCCGGGTTCGATTCCGGTCAGGGGCATGTACCTTGGTTGCGGGGCACATCCCCAGTGGGGAGTGTGCAAGAGGCAGCTGGTCGATGTTTCTCTCTCATCGATGTTTCTAACTCTCTATCTCTCTCCTTTCCTCTCTGTAAAAACTCAATGAAATATATTAAAAAAAAAAGTTTTAGGTTATCATCCTATATAATAAAAGGGTAATATGCAAATTGACCCTAACATTGGAACGACCGGTTGCAATGATGTGCACTGATCACCAGGGGGCAGACGCTCAATGCAGGAGCTGCCCTCTGGTGGTCAGTGTGCTCCCACAGGGGGAGCTCCACTCAGTCACAAGCCAGGCTGATAGCTGCGAGTGGGCCTAAGCCATCAGTCTGACATCCCCTGAGGGGTCCTGGACTGCGAGAGGGTGCAGGCTGGGCTGAGGGACCCTCTCCCCCGAGTGCACGAACTTTCATGTACCAGGCCTCTAGTGATTATATATTAGCTTTCAATATAGAATATATATATTTAATACACATATGTTAGCCTACAATGTACCTATTAGCTTATACATGCATATCCATATGAAAATGCAATTGTTTAGACACATTTATGCACATAAACATACCTGTTAGTGTGTAGGTACCTATGCATGAGCTGTGTGTACATTATTCAAACCCTGCCAGGGAGCTGCTATGCTCAGATGCAGAGACTCAGACAAGAGGATAAAGTCATTGGCATGCAGGCTCCCAGCTGGGGGCCGGCTGGGCAGCATCAGAGGGGCCCTGTGACTCCACAGATCACCCTGAGGGGCAAGTAAGGCTGCCCTCACTGCACCAGGGCTGATGTGCTAACTGTGCAGAAACCTTCGTGAATGCACTTGTGGGCACTGTTCTCTGAGTCAATATTTAAACTCCGAGATGCCTCCCCCTTGTAACACCTTTGAGCCTGAAATTTAATATCTTGTGAGGGAGATTACATCAAAGCAGAAAAACACAAGAAATGTAGGCAACACTGTTTTC
>NW_006298519.1:1087864-1104244 GCF_000327345.1 Myotis davidii
TCGGGGAAGTCTGGGAGGCAACTTTTTCCCACCAGGTGACACCCACCTCTGCCCGATTTTAACCTCCCCCAGGGCCCCCCTTGCATCTGTCCTCTCCCTGCACCCAGGGAGGCCCCAGGAGCCACTGCCACAGCTCACACACCTGCCTCCAGGAGCAGGAGGGCACAGCGTCCTGTGCCAGGGAAGCCGTGGGTGAAGCTAATGCCCTGGAGTGAGCTGCTCTCAGGGCACATAACTGAGGCAGAGGGCACTGCACCGGGCAAGGAGCACACTCCCCCTGGGGTTCACAGGGGTGCAGGCCTAGAGCTCGCTGTGCGGGGCATGGGCGGCCCTCCAGCCTGCGGCTGAGCTCCAGAGAGGGAGCCTCAGAATCCAGTGTTCCCTGCTCTCCCTCCACCATCTGCTCCCTCACATCCCCAGTTATCTCAGGCTCAGTGCTTCCTAAACATGCACACGTTCACACACGGACATGTTCCCCTGCCCTGGGCTGGCCACACGTGCTTGCCCCACTGGCCATCTGTCTCCTACGCTCTGGCCTTTCTCATCGCCACCCCTCTAGTCAGGGGACCCTACTTGCTGCAAGCTGAGGGCGCAGAATAAAGCTTGAGACTCTAAGTGCCAGCCCCCAGCCAGCGTCAGGCCTTCCCCAGCCCTGGGGACACGTCCTCTCACCCTCTGTCTTCCTCCATGACCCCTGCTGTTCCCAGAGCCTGGAGGGGAGGAGCCAAGCCGTGGGTGGTGGGAGGGGACCATCCTGACAGGGTGGCAGGTGGTGGAGGGTGGAGCAGGCTCTGGGAGCCCGTGGGAGGAGGGAGGGGAGGACAGTGAGCTGGGTGGCAGTTGGAGGGAGGCAGGGAAGGTGCAGGGAGGAGGTGGGAGGCAAGAGAGTTTTAACATGTGTTTGTTTTCTTCTTTGCTTTGGGCCAGAGCAAAGGGAAGTGGTGCGGGGCGTGCTTCTCATCCCCTATGGGCCTGGGCCCCCAGCGTGGAGAGTCGACTCTGCACTGGGGTCTTGGGAGGGAGCCCTGGCTCCTCCATAGTCCTGGGTGTCACCTGAGCACCCACTGGCGTGGCAGAGGGCCCCAGGAGCATGGGGACGCGTGGGGTTGGAGACAGACAGATGTTGGGGAGCTCACAGCCCCAGTGGTGGGGGGCAACCTGATTCAAGGCCTTGCTTCTGACCTGCCAAGCCGGGCTGGGATCATGTCACTCCTGCACTGAATGTCTGCATTGTGTGTGATTACTTCCTATAAAAGGGGGAATGAGGGAGGACCCAAGTGCCCATGACCCTGAAGGAGAGAGGGAGACACTTCAGTAACGTGTCAGTGCACCTGTGCCCCTGAGATCGGGTCCGAGAGGATGTGGCTGACCCACACCTGGGCTTCACACCGCCAGTGGCTCGAAAAGGCCAAGTGAGTGAGAAACATTACTATTGAGGGAGCCGAAGGTCCTAAAAACTGCTGTTTTAGAAAGAATGACCCTTCTACTGGCTTCTGAGAGAAACGGGGTCTCCGCCTCCCCTCTCCACCCCTCTCCACCTCCCTATTTCTGCAGGTCCCAAGAACTGCTGGGTATTTCCATGTTTCCTCTTAAACATCATCACATTGGAAACATCGCCTCATCTTTCCACTGCGTCATCAGTAAAACAGAAACACCAATGGCTTGGTTGTCTCCAAAATCAAGTGGCCAAGGCCTATGGATGCTCTGCGTGGCCTCTGGGGTGGTTCAGGCTGATGTTCCTGCACTAAGTTAGTGGAGGTGGAGTGGCAGATGGACCGAGACTGGAGCTAGAAGCCTGGGGCAGGGCTGCCACCCTCTGGCACCTTCCACCATCGCTGCAGAGGAAGAGGATTGATGTCGGCTCAGCCTTCCTTCTCCTGCCTGGCGTTACCTAGAGCAGTGGTCCCAGCCTCCCGACAGGGCAGACTTAGTAATGCCTAAAGACCTTTGGTGTCACAACTGGCATCTAGTGAACCGAGGTCAAGGCTCCCATTAAAAAATCCTGCAACTCGCAGAAGTCCACAAGGAAGACGTGCCCAGCTCCCAATGTCAATGGCACCCGAGCTGAGAAACCCCGATCCACCCCTTCCCGGTGCCAGGGAGAAGATGTGGGTGTTGGAGATGAGCTTCCCACCAAGCATGTCAGGGACATTCATCAGGAGGTGAGGGTCCAGGTGACCGCCAAGACCTTAGACAGCGGTTCTCAACCTGTGGGTCACGACCCCTTTGGGGGTCGAACGACCCATAAACAGGGGTCGCCTAAGACCATCGGAAAACACACATATAATTACATACTGTTTTTGTGATTAATCACTATGCTTTAATTATGTTCAATTTGTAACAATCAAATTGGGGGTCACCACAACATGAGGAACTGTAGTAAAGGGTCGCGGCGTTAGGAAGGTTGAGAACCACTGCCTTAGAAGGAAGGGGAATGAGTGTGAGAAAACAGACCTCGTCTCATTCCCATTTGCTCGAAGATCAGTGACAACCTGTACAGACGTCAGGCACCCAGGCTGAGCCTTACTCACTGTGGTGCTGCTCTGAACATGGCTGTGTGTTTCTACCAGTAAAATCCCTTAAACTCATGTTGGCTCCAGAGTGTCAGGGGCGGAGATTGAGTTCTTTGGAGCAGGCCGTAGGGTGAGGGACTCGGCAGTGAGTGCAGGGGACAGCAGAGGGAGGTGACAGAAGCACCTGGAGGGACATGGAGGGGAGAAGAGGGGATGTTCGTGTCCATGGAGACGTGGCTCAGGCCATTAAGTTGCATGAGGATTACAGTCCGTTTCAGGCCCTGTGACCTCAGAGCTGGGATCTCCGATTCCAAATGAACATACTCATACTCTCAACCAGGAGCAAGTGTCCTTGAACTTGAAAGATGTTTTCCAGGAAGGACAAGCACATGCTTCACAGTGGCTGCCCTCTCCTGCTTCGGATCCAAGGGTGCTTGTCTGCCTAATGGTGGGACTGAAACGATAGGCTGTGTGGGGACCAAGGTCAAATACGGTCGTCTGCATAGATTTGCGTCCTGAGGCTCTGGCAAGGTGGCCCCTCTCGGCACCCACTCTGGAGCCTCCCTGCCCTCAACCTGGCACAGGACCCCAGGAGTGAACATGCAGAGGAGACTGCGTAGGCCAGAGTACAGAGGACGGAGCCAGTCTGGTGAGTGGTGTGAGTGGGCGGGTGACGGAGGGATGGGACACCAGGGTCCTGGGAGGGCGAGAGAACCTGCCTCCAGGTGGGGCTTCTAGGACCTGTTTCGGAAGCACACGGCAGAGCTTCTGGGTAAGGGAAGGGCCACTCCTGTGATCGGGAAATTAGCTAGTTATTAATATCAATAAAGGGAAGAAGCAGAGGGGAGTCAGTCACTGTGGGCGTGGTCACCTGGGAAGCTCACACACACGTTGCTGCTCCAAGGGGATTGCTCCTCCCTCCCCCATCCCGTACTGGACTGCTGTGGGGAGAAGGGGGAGGGGGCACACACGCAGTGAAGTTGGGGTGATGTAGGGAAGATGCTGGCCTGGGGAACACTGGATGGGCCAGGAGGAGGGCCCCATCAGAAACGCGTGAAATCTTGCAAAGTTAAAATCCCCACGAGCGCCCACTCTCTTGCGTGCTCTTGCTCTTGCTCTCTCTTGATCCAGGACTCACGCTCCCCTGTGCGCTCACCTATTTCTCCCTCCACATCTGTTTTTCTTTTTTCTCTGTGTTTTTTTCTTCCTTATCAGGCTCCCTCTTCATGTCAACCATGTAACATACAAATATTTTGAAGTATTACCCTGTATTTATTAAACTTGATTTCAATGAAAATTTAAAAGCCTGTTAATATCTATGTCTCTTGTTTGCCCTTTTATTTTTTGAAAATATATTTTTATTGATTTCAGAGAGGAAAGGAGAGGAAGAGAGAGATAGAAACATCAATGATGAGAGAGAATCATTGATTGGCTGCCTCCTGCATGCCCTACACTGGGGATCGAGCCTGCAACCCAGGCATGTGCCCTGGCCGGGAATCAAACCGTGACCTTCTGGTTCATAGGCTGATGCTCAACCACTGAGCCACGCCAGCTGGGTTTGTTTGCCTTTTTAAAAAATGACTGAGTTGATTAATGGCACATGAGAGAAAGGAACGTTCCCCGTTCCTGTTCTAGAAGATGAAGAGGTCACCCACCCCATTCCCGGCCTTGCCCACCCACCTGCAGCAGTCGACCCCTATGGTGATGGAAGACTCGGGCTTTCCCCCCAGTTCTAGTTAAACATGGATGTTCTAGGAACCAGATGGCGTTTGCTCTGCAGTTGAACAAGCAAAGCATTTCCTGGCTCGAGAAAGCCATTCTGTGCACAGTGTCCTGGGCATTTGTGCTTCTGTTTATGTCCCTTTCCTCTGGTGGCCTTGGCTTTTATGCTCCCATCAAATTTAGTGTGTAGCACTTGTGTGTTAATCCTTTGATTAACTGGTTGGTTCTCCCTACATAATTATGTATTTATTTCCTTGTAGATTTCCTATGTAGGATGAATGTGGAGCTGTATATAACATTATTCATGAGTTTAACTTTGATGAAATATTTATCAGTATTGATTGCCTGATGAACTCTCATAGCGAGAGCCTAAAAGAGTTAGAGCATGTCTTATGCATTTTATAATGTTCTATATCTTTGTAAGGATCGGTGAACTGGAATGGTGAGTAGAATTCCAAAGTCTGCTCTCAAATTTTGAATTTCCTTGTGTATTGAACACATCTGTGCAATTTTTCTTTCTTTCTTTCTTTCTTTTTTTTTTTTTTTTTGCTAATCCTCACATGAGGATATATTTTCATTGATTTTTAGAGACCTGGAAGGTAGGGGGAGAAACAGAGAGAGAGACATCATCGATGTGAGAGAGACACATCAATTGGTTGCCTCCCACACGTGCTCCGACCAGTGTTGGTGATCGAGCCTGCAACTGAGGCGCATGCCCCTGACCTAAATCAAACCTAGGATCCTTAGTCCACGTGTGGGCCAACACTCTATCCACTGAGCCAAACCGGTCAGGGCTGTGTGATCTTTTCATAAAGACAAAGCAACTTAGAAGAACGAATGTACCCTTTCATCTACCCAAGGGTTTGGAATTCAGTTTTGACAGAATTCCCTTAAGCCAATGGATTTATCAGTCATTATAGTTATTGCAGAGGCAAACCTGAGATCTAAAACCAACCAACCAGAAGTCCAATGAGCGGTTCTCATTTAAATGCATTTGGATCCAACAGAAGTATAAAAATTAATATACCATTATTGAAGAACCAGTAGGCCCCCTAGAGTGCCTTCAGTGTTTCACAGCTCAGTGAAGCGAGTTAAAAGTAACAGTCACTGAATTTCTACAGGAGCCTCATTGTGAAGCCAGCATTGTAACTCCTGTGCTACACTAGCTTGATCCCCTCACACACTCAAAACTCCCTTCATGACAGTGACGCCGGGCCCCAAGCTAGCCATCCTTCTAGCTCTGAGGCTCTGCGGTCTTTTGTGTTGGTGTCCTTGGACTTGGAGATTAGAACTGAGTCTGCTAAAGTGCCGACACTGTGAATTAGTTGGTGCTGTCCGCGGTCCCACTCCGTATTTTGATGACACAGGCTCATCAGCTTTGCAGTGGTACAGGTAACCTCACTATGCATTTCAGTCAGGCAGGAGAAGAGTTTTAAGATCTTTTCCCCTCCAGAGAACCCATCTGGGGGTCTTTAAACCCCGTGGCAAAGCCTTTGCACGTGTTTCATGTAGAAAGAAGGGTGGAGCAGAGAGGGCAGGGGGTGATACAGAAGAGAGAGTGGAAGAGAGGCAGTAAATATTGTGGACAGTTGGTCTTCACCCATCCCTTTGAGTCATTGTGTAAATGGTGGAATTAGTGTGTGTCAAGACCGATGAAACTGGCCAGGGGTTCTGGGTGAGGAATGAAAGAAATGCAGTGTAAAGAATTTTTTAACATTATCTTTTCTAGGTGAGGGGCAGACCTTTGGGGATAAGGGCTCATTGACCAGCTACAAAAGGACACTTGTATTTTAATAGCTCCATGAATTGAGGAGTGGTAGAAGAGGAAGCAGGTGCCCAGTTAAATGTGGCAAGATTAATAGTGACTTTTGCAGGTCAAATTGAATAAGGTGTTCATGGCCCTAATGGGAATGGAGAAGTGTTTGCAAGCTTCCCTTGAAACTTTAGAGATGAGATCTAGCACCAGGGACAGTGTTTATTTTCAAACAAAAACAGTCCGCATTGTCTGCTTATTTCATAGCCACATGGTCTTTTTTTGTTCTTAATCCTCCCCCAAAGATATTTTTCCATTGATTTTTAGAGAAAGTGGAAGGGAAAGGGAGAGATAGAAAGAAACATCCATGTGAGAGAGATACATCTATTGGTTGCCTCCCACACACAGCCTGACTGGGGCCAGGGATCGAGCCTGCAACCAAGGTACATGCCTTTGACTGGAATCGAACCCGTGACCCTTCAGTCCATAGGCGGACACTCTATCCACTGAACCAAACTGGTTAGGGTGCCACACGGTTTTTAATATTTAAACTTCAACATATAGAATTGTATTTCTCATTTTGTGGGAGGATTTATTTTAATTCTTTTTTCTTAAAAAACATGTATTCTATGTATGTAGCTTAAGAGCTTAGAGCATTATAGCACTGATCCACACCAAAGCTAAATCATTCCAAGCTACTTACACCTCAAGCACTCCATTTTTAATAGTTCTGTTTGAAATTTCGAATCAACACCTGAAAGGTTTAGTGATCATAAATAAAACATCCTTTCCTCTCTTTTGATTCTCCAGCCTATGCAATATCTGCCCATAAAACTTCAGCTGACCTGGTCCAAACTTGCCCAAGGTCAGGTTGAAATAACTCTGGGTCTTGATTCATACATTCAGTAACCACTTTGGCGCAGAACTTGACCCCATGGGTTCCTGAATAATGCACCATGTACCATCGACACAAGGCGACCTGTGTCAAACAGACCTTGGCTATCGCAACAGTGAAAGGCAAGCCAGATCATCACAAGGGCATGTGGTTTGTGTGAGAGTTTGCGGTTTCCCTTGCAAAACCAGAAATCAAGAATAAATTCCAAGTTACTCACTCATGGATTCTGTCAGCTTGGCCATTGCTGCAGGTGCTTCTTTGTGCTTTTCCTGGAGGGGAGAAGAAAAGACAGCCATGTAGGAAACACATTTCAGATATGCATGAACACAATGGGTCTGTTACAGCTCTCTCTCCCTTCTTTTCCTACATTAAAATGTGCTCGCCAATGATGAAAGGAATGAAAAAAAATCTCACGCTATAGCTATACGATCAGTTGGTCACAGAGAAGAGATTTGGGGGCCATTAAAGAACGTGCCCTGCTGTTGGAAGTGCACGTCTGTCGCAGTGATCTTGGATAAATATAATTGGTGACGCATGGCCGGCTTCCGGAACCTCTCTGACACGGGAGCTCTGACATCCACATGCCAGTCCTTTGCGCTCTATTTTCTCCTGTGGAAGCTTTCTGGTATTTTTGGAGCTGGTATTTTTGTAGTCATTTGCTTTCTTTTTTCCCTACGAGCTAAATAGATTTTATACACTTTTCTTTGTCTTGCCTTTTTGACTTCCGGAAATCTTTTTTAAAGGTCGTCACTTCTGATGGGTTTATAACCTTATCTATTCTGGGCTAAAAACATTTTGTTTCAACTGGGATAGAGGTGGCGGCCCACTGAGTGTGAGGGCCAAGGATGCTTGCAGAAATGGAACCTGTCCCAGTGAAGAAGTTACGTAGGTGAGATTAAGAATGATGGTCATCGCTACTACACAGTTCCCTTCACTGTCTTCATGCTTCTTTCATTTCTTGGGGTTCCTGACATGGATCGTAACTGAAATTCTGGCCACTATTATTTTACTTTTTGAAGCCATATTCTTTTTCTGATTATGAAACGAACACACGCCCATTATTTAAAAACACAGAAAATATTGAAAAAATGATAAATTATAGTCATCTCATAATACCACCTGTAGAGGAAACCACTATTATAATTTGGTGAACACATTTCTGTTTTCATTTCAATACCTGTGAATATTTACAGACAGGGCACTATGATCCCATTTCTATAAATATAAATATGTATACTCTGCATACAATGTTGTAAGTTGCTCTTTCACTTACCACCCCATCCTCCATCTTCCTATGGCAATAATGTTAGAATGCATCATCGTTTGAATGACTGTGAAGCATCTGTCATGGGTTATTCCACAAATTCCTTAACCAAGTCCCAGTTTATTTGCATATAGTTTTTCACTGTTTTACACAAGGCTGTGAGGAAGCATCCTTGAGCCCAAATCTTTGTGCACTTGGCCTTCTAAGGGCTAATAAATCTTAGGGCTAGGAATGGCTTGGCCAAAAGGTATGACTATTAAGAATTTTGACAACTGTCCCCACAAAGTTCAGGTCTGATAATGTATAGAAGCGTTTGTTTGCCTACATTCCTGTCACTTGCAAATGGCATTACTATATTCTCCCACCCCCACTCTTTGCCAAAGTGACAGTAAAAAAGTGGGATCTTGCTATTTCATTCTGTCCTTTTTTTTCCCTCTGGCCCTTTTTATGGACAACCAGGCATTCTGTCCCAGCTAATCGGTACATCCCCGGTGCTCAGCTTCCTGGTGCCGTGCCCCAGCCCCCGTGGCATCAACAACAATGTCTGAGAAGCCAAAGAAGGCAGCTATCTTTGCCCACGGCCATAGCACAGTGCTGAGCTCACCACAGCTGCCTGGCCAGCACCTGAGTGACGTGTCACAGCTTGAGTGTAGAAGGACAGCTAACAACCCCATTATTCATGGTCTGGTGTTACTATCCCCAAACTAAAGAGTCTGCTTTGAGTGTCAACAAACAACGTTGAACATCACAAGTCAATGCTCGATTTTCACAAGCCCGGTATTCATAGCAGTGACATCAGGGCACCACCATCTCTTATTTAAACTAATCACTGAGAACAGAAAGAGCTAAGGACCCATCCACCATCCTGCCTGCGATGTGGTTTATGTCGACATGCAGAGAAGTAGCCCCGCTGCTGGGGAGGCTAAGAGTGTCGTGTAGCAGAGACAAGCAAGGCAGGAGCAAGGAGCCTGTCACAGCCACGTGGGTCCATAGGAGTGCACAGACTTCCTCAAAGACAGGTGGACCCCAGTGGTTTGTGAAAATTCATGCATAGAAGCAACTCCATGGTGAGAGCTCAACGGACTTCATCCTTGACCTCTGGGACTTCGTCCTGTCTCTGCCTGCTCCGTCCTGGATTCTCCACTCCCCCTCTCAGTCCTGCTGCGGTTCCATTTCTCCTGTGTCCTGCCCCGTGCCCCCCCCTTTCCACCCCCTTCTCTGGCGCCTTGCCCCATAGTCCTCACTCTGGGACACTGATCGGCTTGGCTCAGCCCTCCTCGATGGCTCCAGTGGTGAGACTCCCCAGACCACAGGCTCCCAGGTCCCTCCCACCTCATCCTTATAAAGCTCTGTCTGGTCTGCCTGTCCTCTTGTGGCCACCACTTTGCATCTGGTGACCTAGGACCCTGCCACCTTTTGTACCCCAGTCTCCTGCTGGGTGGTCCTTGCAGCTATTTTTTTTAAAATATATATTTTATTGATTTTTTGCAGAGAGGAAGGGAGAGAGATAGAGAGTTAGAAACATCGATGAGAGAGAAACATCGATCAGCTGCCTGCAGGCCCCCCACTGGGAATGGAGCTTGAAACCCCGGGCATGTGCCCTGACCAGGAATTGAACAATGACCTACTGGTTCATAGGTCAACTCTCAACCACTGAGTTATGGCAGCCAGGTATTGCATTTATTTCCAGTCAGGTGTGTTGGATAGCCTAGTCCTGAGAAATCAGACACCACCGATTTCGGCACATTTCTCTTCCCTGGAGTTAAACAGAAACCACTGACATGGATGGGGTAGGGGACCTTTAAAAATCCTAAATTTCACTCTCTGTTTGACTCATCTATATCATAACTTATGGTGGAAATCATGACATATGTTTCTGGGTGAGTCGTTTAGTCATTCTATGGGGTGTCTTCAAACTCCGTATGTCCTTCCCTCATTATCGGGAAGTTGAGGTTCGCAAGTGCCTGGCACGTGTCCCCATAAGGCATTGACATTTCATTCTCAATCCCAGGCAGACTGTCCTCCTTTTTTAAAGCCAAGAGTTTCCTCCAAAGTACATGTGCTGGGCTTTCAGCGCCGGGAGGAGATTTGGAATGGGAGCACATTAAACATGGAAAGGAGTGTTTCAGAGATTGTCAGGTCCAACCCATGGGCGATGCAATTGGAAAAACTGATGTTTATGCCGAGAAGAGAATTTACACCAGGATGGTCTCTTCCCCTTATCAACAACCTCCACTGCCCCAGAGACCCCGAGGTCCACCACACGCAGACACGATTCCTTCTACAACAGCCCCGGTGCTGTGTTCGCCTTCTCTGTGTCCTTTGTCCAAGGAATCTCATTCGCAACAGTATCCCTGATTTCCACCAATGGATGATGATTTCACATTCATTTATCCAGCTCTGACCTCCCATTTCACTCTGGCTCCCTCACTGGACAGCCCCACCCAGATGCAGTGGATGCTCCAAACCAACACGGGCAAAGCTACGGTCTATTCCCCAACACTCTCCACCAGCAGCCCTGTCCCCCATCCTCTTCAGCGCCTCCCACCCAGGCAAATGTGACCCAGGGGCCCCTGCTCGAAACCTCTCAGTTCCTCTCTAGCATCTAAGGATGCACTCCTTGCCTTTCAGCCAGGATGCTGCCTGGATGCTTCTTTCTAGATTGTCTGCCTTTAGTTAGTGGGGCCACCACCCACCTTGTGCCTAAGCCAGAAATGTGGAACACCCCACCTCTCTTTCTAGAATATGAAATCTGACCTTCTTTAACTGCTGTATCTTAAAGGGACTGTGACTGTGGCTTCTACCTGCCTCTAGCCTCACTTTCAACACTAAGGGACTGCCCAGAAACAGCCCCCAAAGGCCTATCTAAAATACAAATGTGACCCAGGCCCGAAATCTTTCCATTCTTCCCTAGCATCTAAGATGCACTCCTTGCCTTTTAGCCAGAGTGCTGCCTGGATGTTTCTGTCTTCCACACTCACACTCCAGTTAGAGGTACCTTCCTGCCTTGGCAATCCCTGCTTCCTCTCCCTAGAACCCTCAATTTCCTTTTCCTCCTGTGCTCCCCAAACACATCCTACAAACTCCACTGGACACCATTAACCTCCAGTTTCCCCCTCCTCTTCATGGCCATCTTTCCGAATTTTATTTCTAAAAATGTTCGTGCTCCAATGTGGCCGTGTATCACATTGTGTAATGTGTTCTGGTGATAGGAGATCCCAGCACCTTTGGAGAAGCCAAGTCTTGCCTCCCAACAGCCCTTTGGAGGCCCCCACCTGCACAGCTATGGCTGGGAGGCAGTGCGTGGTAGACCAGAAGTCTCCACCACTGAAAGGCTTCCTGCCTGCCAGGGGTCTACCTATCATGAGTGTCAACAGCTAGTGACCATGCACTAGCTGTTGCATGCCCATTTCCAATCTCCTCCATCATAATAGAACCTTCCAGAACATGGACGAACCTCTGGGAAGAGCTGGGTGGGTCCTTTTGCTCTAGGAGGCAGTCCACTTACAACTGTACTGTCACACATTTAACGGAAAGCAGAAACATTTGAAGTTTTGGGGATCCAGGATGACATGTTTAAGCAAAACATGCCCACAGATGTGGAAAAAAAAATCCTAAGTGTCTTGTTAAAATCATATAAAACACCTCGGGAGAGTACTGATCCTCAGTGGGTATGTAATTTTCATTTTGTCTGACTGGATTCTCTCCATCACACCTGGAAATGGAAATAAAAGCTCAGTGGTTTGCTTGGGGTGTGTGTGTGTGTGTGTGTGTGTGTGTGTGTGTGTGTGTGATATTTATACCCGCACTCTGTTCCAGCTAAGGAGAGTGTGGCTTTCTGCTGGAACTATGCCAGATTCATACTTCTCTCTGACTGCCTGAAATGATACAGGGGTTCTTAATGAGGGCAATTATAGCAGAGTCTGACTGTAGCTCAGAGCTAAGACTAATAGTGTGTGTGTGTGTGTGTGTGTGTGTGTGTGTGTGAGAGAGAGAGAGAGAGAGAGAGAGACTCATGAGTCATAGCTTCCAGAGGGTGGAGGGGGCGCTTTCCTATGGGCAGGGCTTGCAAACACACACACACACACACACACACACACACACCCATATATATACACACACTCAGCAGGAGTTGGTGACCGGAGTGAGGCTGCGTGTTGGGCAGAGCTGGTGCCCTGTTTTCTGCTCCCCAGAAGCTGGCTTTTAAGGATGAAGGGAAAAGTCATCATAGTTGATATATTTCAAACCAGCCAGACTTGCTTGCATCTTGGATATTTTTATCTCTCTAAAATGTGTGCTTATATTCATCAGAAAACTGTGATTTTTTCCAAGTCACAACCATTTAAAGAAACAATTCTATAAAGTGAGGAATAACAATGCTATTTCATGGCCTGGTACCCTCATTTGCAGCTCACCTCCAGGTTCAAACAGGGCCCACAAATCTCCCACCTTGTTCTTAGGGTTCCCTGCAGATGGCCCACTGTGGCTCACTGTGGCCCACTTCCTCTCTCCTGACATGATGCCGTAGCAGGTCACCTAAGGACTTATGTAAAAGGAAGACATCACACCCTCAGATAGCCAATCAAATAAGTGTTCTTATAATATGGCAACATATATGTTTCCTGGAGCTGCTGCTGCAAAATATAGGCCAGAATATCTAAGAACTATGAATTAGCTTTTTGTCTATTAAAAACTAATGGAAATAAGCGGTCAGCATGCAACTATGGTTTGGAACAACAAAAGTAGTAATCCCCCTAACATTTATTTCCCATTGATCATGGCCTGGCACTATATGTGCATTACTAGATTATCTCATTTAATTCTCACAAGGACCCTATGAAATTGGTACTGTCATTCCCACTTTGCAGATGGAGAGGTTGAGGCTCAGAGAAGTTGTACAAATTTCCCCAGGTCACACAGCTGGTAAGGAGAAACATGGGGTATCAAACTCATGAAAGTTCTAACTCATGGAACCAGAGCAGCCTTCACTGAGGAAGAGTGTCAACGTGGGAAGAAAGTGAAAAGAATGATGGGGGAAGGAGAGGAGCTAGTGGAAAGTACAGCATGAGATGGGAACCTTGGTGTCTGAGGAACAGCAAGTGACAGGTGAACTGAGGCCAAATGTGAGAAGAGCAGCAGGGAACTAGCTTAAAAAATTAGGAAACTAGGCACCAGGCTGAGTCGCTCAGGAGGGAGACGGGGGCTGGAGCTGGGGGATGTTTGAAGCTGTGGGAGGAGGAAGGGGGCCAAGGCCTGAACCAGTGAGAGCACCGTGGGGAAACCCAGACAGCGTACTCCCTCTTAGAAGCCAAGGGGCATGGCGGTGTGAAGAACTAAGAACGTGTCTATCAGAAAGTGGTACAATTTTATCCTTGATTTGCTCAACAAGAGGCTTCTAAGGTGACTTAAAGTTTTTGTGATTTGGGGTAAAAAATATCTGAAGGGGAGTGTTGGGAGGAGAAGGTAAAATTCTAACTGGGCAGCCCCATCCGTGTGGCTCAGAAATTGAGTGTCCACCCGTGAACCAGGAGGTCATGGTTTGATTCCCCATCAGGGCACACGTCAGCATTGTGGGCTCAATTCACCCAGTAAGGGGTGTGCAGGAGGCAGCTGATCAATAATTCTCTTTCACCACTGATGTTTCTATCTCTCTCGCCCTCTCCTTCTTCTCTGAAATCAATAAAAATACATTTTTAAAGAATTCTTACTGAGGAGGCCATTCAGGATGCTCTTGGTAATAGAACCTTCTGTGCAAAAGGCTGAGAGCCCTGCCTCACCTGGACACCCTCCCTAAGGTCCCTTAGGTACAGGTCACCCTGCTGGGTTCCCTGTGATGCCATCACTCTGGCCATGTTGACCAGACTAAGGAGGGTCCCAATATGCTGGGGTATGAGGATGTCTTACAAAGAGAAATTAAACATGACCTAAGGCTGTGCTTGTACTGACATCACCTCAATTCATTTTGCTTCACAGGGAGTCTTAGGTGGGAGGGAAGGGTTGGGAGCATCACCCTCATGTTTTCTTGGAAGCATGTTGAGCACATTAACTTATCCTGCCAAGAGGAACAGGTTGTGGAACTAAGAGAGAACTGCTGGACCACACAGTGAACAGAATTTCTCAGAGCCCCTCTGCTGCATGTGACCTGCCCTGCTTGATGCCTCATGGCCACTCTAGACTGCATCAGTATTGAGGCACATTTCCTCAATGCCCAGGTGGTTGGTTTCTTGGAAGACTGATGAATGACTCATTCCTCCTTTCCTGGATCCTAGAAATATCATAAAATATAGGACAAGCATGATCACCAAATTTACATCAAGAAGTTTCCTTTAAAGAAAATACTGAGCTAGACTGCAGGGAGATATTGAGGAGACCTGGGCAACTGAAACAAAAAAAAAGCCCTCCCTGCTGACATCACTACCAGCAGACCATTTCCCAGGATGCATCTGCACTAGGTTGCCTTATGCTCCCCACGATTCCATTGCAAAGTGCTGAATCTTAGAGGCAGCAGGGACTCTCCTCTCAGCCTCACTTCACTCAGCCTATTGCTTCTTTTCTGGGCCAGCAGCTCTCTGAGACTCTTGTCTTGCCTCCAGGGCTATTTTCTAGGAATCCTAAACTTCCAATTATCGATGCCTCTTCCACCTATCTTCATGTGAGGCATAAGCTTTGCTACCCCCGGCTCTGTTCATAAGAAGAAAGGGAGCAGGTGACATATTGTTTCCTTTCTTTTACCTTCACTTTTTAAATTTTCTCATGATTCAAGTTCTGGACACATTGAGTCCTCCAACAGTTGCTCTGTATTCCCAGCTTTGCCCCGTTTCATAGCAAGTCAGGACCCTTCCCTTCAAGATCTGGCTTACACCTCCCTCCTCAGGCTCATTCCCTATCACTCCTGGTGTCTAAACTATGGTCCATCCAAATGAGCCCCTTTTGGTACCCGAATACATTGCAATGCACCATCCCATCTTTCTTAAACAAAACTGAAGAATGAATAGAATGAATAGCGTTTCCTGGAGCAGTCATGAGTTTCCTGACATGGGATGCTGACTGATAATTTATACTGAAGGTTTCAGAAGAATTTCTGCTCCAGAAAATGGTGAAATGAAATGACTTGTAAGAAGCCTTCTAAAATTGTTTTAGGGATGTGGTCATACTTCGAGGAAAAAATTCCCGATTCCTTTTGGTTTTGTTTATATGGAGTTGTTTCTTTTATTCAGTCAGAGGTGAGTGGTGGGGCAGTGGTGGAGATGACATGGGATTGATGATAGGGACGGACTAGTTAGTTACTTTGACAGTTAAGGGATGTTTAGGAAAAAAAAATCACCTGACCTAGCAGGTTGACCTTGTTTTAAGGCAGTGATGGCGAACCTATGACACGCGTGTCAGAGGTGACACGTGAACTCATTTTTTTGGTTGATTTTTCTTTGTTAAATGGCATTTAAATATATAAAATAAATATCAAAAATATAAGTCTTTGTTTTACTTTGGTTGCAAAGATCAAAAAATTTCTATATGTGACACGGCACCAGAGTTAAGTTAGGATTTTTCAAAATGCTGACACGCCAAGCTCAAAAGGTTCACCATCACTGTTTTAAGGAGTCACTCAGGTCAGTGGCGAGATTAATATGGTCATTAGAATGCCTTATGTTTGCCTACTGATGCAATGTTGTGTTAGGGTTCCTTATGCAAAGGCACCATGGCAGGTTATTGGTTACCCAGATAAATCAATTGTTCAGTTGCTTTTTGACTGGTGCTTATAGTTTTCATGGGAGCCAGTTTCCTACCCTAGTGCTATACTCTGCGGTGTGACACAACTTGTCGTGTTCTCCTTCAAGAACCGACTAGGCTGTAATGAAGAGCAAGGAATTAATTAATCAATTAATTCATGGCTTGGCCTTGTGAGGCTATGACAATGCACAGCCTCCGGGAGAGCCCTGATCAAGTTTTTTGACAGGCGAATAATAGAATACTGAAGTTCGAGACTAAGCTTCCCAACATTGGATAACCCATGTGTAAATTCCCCAATCAGACGGAAACCCCGTGGAGCACAATAACAATTCCATCCCAAACTAGCCATTCTTGGGCACTGTCAGTGTCCAGGGAAGTGCTTGTCCTCGAAACAGAACACCATCCCTACTGTACTGGGTCACCGGGGAGCCAACAGGGCATCTGAGAGCCCCGATGATTGCAGTCACCCAGGAAGTCAGCCTGTTACTTATGCATGCCAGAAACT
>NW_006298519.1:1104296-1125970 GCF_000327345.1 Myotis davidii
TGTCAATAGTGATAAAAGATACTAATCTGAAAGAATATTTGAAAAATATTACTTTGCAAAATTCAATTTCATAACCAAATGTGACATTTACTGGGCTGGAGAATGAGGAACATTTATTGATATAAATCATATCATTTTCTTGTGCTTCCTGCCACGTATTTCCAGCTTGAACTTCTGTTTGGGCAGAGGAGGGAAAGGAGAGAAATGTTACCCCTTCATTAGATACCTCACAACTGATTCTCAGCAGCACAGATCTCTGAGAAGAAAACACCACTCCACTCTCCTTTTTTTTTTGTTCCTCTGTCCCTTCTTTCTCTATATTTATAATTCATGTCTTATTTCAGCTTCTAAGAAGATAGAGTAGGTGTACTTTTCCCTATTCTTCCCACTAAGTACAACTACCCCCTTCACCCCAGATATGGTATATAAAACAAATACACAAAGTGGAGAGCAGAAGACAAACCAGCCAGAGACCTTGGAGCCTGAGGAAAAACATGGTAGTGAGCCTCTCTCTCTCTCTCTCTCTCTCTCTCCCCCTTGCTCTCTCTCTCCACGTTTTTTATATTCCAGACTGGATACTGTGCTGGAGAAGCTGGCAACTTGGAAATGTCAATGGGTACAGTACCAGTCTATAGAGTGTGTTTTCTTTAGTGAATTACCGGTATGTTTACCGGTAATAAACTTGCACTGTTTTATGTATATGTTTGATTACATACAGCCTTGTGACAGTTTTCCTGCATGTCATAAGCATTTGAATATAAATTAAAATGTTAAAATCAAATCTGATATTGTTTTACCTTTTATTTGGTGTGTGGAAGGTGTGCGGAAGAGGGGGTAGTCTTATACGGCGAGTATATAACAAACTCTGTATTTTGAGTGGAAATGTTAGGGGGTCGTCTTATACGCCCAGTCGTCTTATACGCCGGCAAATACGGCAACTCACCTACATCCCTTCTTTGATTGCAAATGTATAAATACAAATGTATCCCCGCTGCTCTCTGGAGCATTATCTCAATTCGTTGAGGTTCTGCTTCCCGGCATATGTCGACAGTTTGGCTCAAATAAACTCACAAAAATTCTTTACAGGTTTCAGTGGTTTTTACGTTAACACCTCTCTAGCCAAAAGACCAGGAAAGAGGCAGCCTAGGAAGATACAAATCTTGTAGATAATCACCACTCTATTCCAACCAAATACCACAGAAAAACTGCAACCCTATCCTGGAGCAGAGGAGGCATGGGGACCCTAGATTCCCACTCTTCTGGAAAGTAACAAAGCACCCCAAACATCCTGCCAGGGTGTGTCGGAGAAGACAGAGTGGGAAGCCCAGATTTTCATCCTTGCTGAGGGGGTATGAGGCCCCCTGAGACCACATGGGAAGCCTGGATTCTCTCCAGATTTAGCAATAATTAGATAGTCCTCTCCACCTCCACTGGGTAGTATTAGAAGAATCCTAGTGTAGAGTCAGGACTTCCCCTGCCACTCAGCAGCAACTCCCCCAAAGAGTAGTGGAGACTATTGTGGACACATTAATGAGGTGCCCCTCTTGTTCCAGCCTGGGTCATATCCCTGGAGGCCCCGTGGAAAGCCTGAACTCTCTTCCCACCCAGCAGTAACAGGATTTCCCCACCCTGGTGTCGATGGAGATAGACATTGCACTAGGCAGTAATGAGCTGGAACCTCCACTCACTCCCCGGAGTGGTGTCAGAGGAGGCCTGTTGTAATATAACCATTTAAATAAGATCCAGAGTCTTAAAAAATAACACCCAAAATGTCAAGTTTCAAGAAAAAATTCACTTGTCACAAAAAGAATCCAAAAAGACATTGAATGGAATGAAATAAGACAAACCACTGATGTTGACAGATGTTAGAATTATCTGAGGATTTTAAAGCAGCCATCATAAAAATGCTTCAACAAGCAATTACAAACATATTGAAACATTTTTTTTTTAGTCTCAGCTAATAAATAGTAAACCTTAGCAAAAAATTAGGAAGTATAGAGGAGATACAGTTGAAAATTTTAGAACAAAAATTTATAATAATTGAAATAAAAAATGAGTGGGCTCAGTAGAAGAGTAAATAAGAGGAAAGAATTAGCAGACTTGAAGATAGAATAATAGACATTATTCAATTTGAACAATAGAAAATAGACTAAAACAGAATCTTAGGAACACATGGAGCTATAACAAAAGATCTAGCATTCATGTCATAGAGCATCAGGAGGAAAGAAGAAGGAGGGTGAGACTGAAAATGTGTTTAAAACAATAATGGCTGAAAACTTCCCAAATTTACAAAACACCCCCCCTCCCAAACAAAACCAAACCAAAACAAAAAACCCACTACAGATCCAAGAAGCTGAGTGAATCCCATAAAGAATAAATCTAAAGAAATCAACAAAAAGACACATCACACTCAAACTTCTGAAAACTAGAAAAAAAATCTTGAAAAAATCCAGAGAAACGACATTACCAACAGGGGAAAATAATTCAGATGACAGTGGATTTCTCATCAGAAATCATGGAGGCCAGGGAAAGAATTAGTGGACTTGAAGATAGAATAATAGACATTATTCAATCTGAACAATAGACAGAAAATAGACTAAAACAGAATCTTAGGAACACAAGACTAAAACAGAATCTTAGGAGCACATGGAGCTATAACAAAAGATCTAGCATTCATGTCATAGAGCATCAGGAGGAAAGAAGAAGGAGGGTGAGACTGAAAAAGGAGGGTGAGACTGTTTAAAACAATAATGGCTGAAAACTTCCCAAATTTACAAAACACCCCCACCTCCAAAACAAAACAAAACAAAACAAAAAACCACCACAGATCCAAGAAGCTGAGTGAATCCCATAAAGAATAAATCTAAAGAAATCAACAAAAAGACACATCACAATCAAACTTCTGAAAACTAGAAAAAAAATCTTGAAAAAATCCAGAGAAATGACATTACCAACAGGGGGAAAATAATTCAAATGACAGTGGATTTCTCATCAGAAATCATGGAGGCCAGAAGGAAGTAGCACAGTTTATTTCAGTTACTGAAACAAAAGAACCATCAATCCAGAATTCTATACCAGCAAAACATATCCATCATAATCTAAGGGGAAATTAGGCATTGCCAGATGAAAGAGAATTTGTCAGAGGAGGTATACCTCAAAAACATGGTGAAAGAAAGTTATTGAGCAAAAAGAAAATAATAAAAGAAGGATTTTTGGAGCATCATAAAGGGGAAAGGACATGAAAAGAGCAAATATATAGGTAAATAGAGTAGACTTTATATTTTCTGTAATTATATAGGTAGGTTGAAAGTAAAAGAATGGAAAAAGATATACCACACCAATAGTAACCAAAAGAAAGTGGATGTGGCTATGTTATATAGAACTAAAGGCCTGGTGCATGAAATTTGTGCATGGGGGGTGTATGTCCCTCAGCCCAGCCTGCACCCTCTCCAATCTGGGACCTCTCGGGGGATGTCTGACTGCCAGTTTAGGACCTATCAGATTGTGAGACATCCCTCTCACAATCCGGGGCTGCTGGCTACTCACCTCCCTGCCTGCCTGCCTGCCTGATAGCCCCTAACACTTCTGCTTGCCAGCCTGACTCCAAAAACATTGTGAAAAAAAGTTATTGAGCAAAAAGAAAATAATAAAAGAAGGATTTTTGGAGCATCATAAAGGGGAAAGGACATGAAAAGAGCAAAAATATAGGTAAAGAGAGCCTCCATTATATTTTCTGTAATTATATAGGTAGGTTGAAAGTAAAAGAATGGAAAAAGATATACCACACAAATAGTAATCAAAAGAAAGTGGATATGGCTATGTTATATAGAACTAAAGGCCTGGTGCATGAAATTTGTGCATGGGGGGTGTGCTGAGGGGACTGGGACTCTGGCTGGATGAGGGGGAGCAGAGGGGGCTGGATGCCGCCATCTTGTGCCTGTGGGTGCCGCCATCTTGTGCCTGTGGGCACTGCCATCTTGTGAGAGCATGGCAGTCAATTTGCATATTCCCTCTTTATTGGCTGTGGGTGCCACCGTCTTGTGAGGGCATGACAGGCAATTAGCATATTTCTGCTTTATTAGATAGGATAGAATTCTGAGCAAAAAATACCAAGGATGGAGAGAAACATTACATAATTATAGAGTCAGCCAAGCAAGAATACATAGCAATCTTAAATATGTATGCACTAAACAACAGAGATGTAAAATATATAAAGCAAAAACTGTTTTAAAAGAAAAAATACACAAATATTCCAATATAGTTGAAAGCTTCAGGGCGCCTCCCTCAACAATTGCTAGAACAACCGGATAGAAAATCAGCAAGGATATAACACCATTATAATTAACTCGTTATTAATAAGAGGAAAGGAGCAAAAAAAAAAAAAAAAAGGCCGGATATCATTGGCATGTCATTTTGGCAGCTTCACAAGGAAGCTGCAATTTTACGCTCCCCAGGGAGAGAAGGGATCCAACAAAGACAAGACAGACACATGCCCAGTAAAGTTGGGATGACATAGGGAAGGTACAATCACACATGGGGTCAGAGAGGGTTGGCTAGAATGGGCGTGGCCACTACAAACGTGCAGACATTTGAGAATGCACAATCCCGTCAAAAAAAGGAATTTGCTCTCTTGGGATTCTTGCACTCTTGGCTCACCCCACCTCTACAACAACCGGGGGAGATGAGCCTGTCTCCTCTCCGTTAACAGATAGAGGGACTCAGCAATACCATCAACCATTTGGATTGAATCAACACCGTAGAACACTCCACCTAACCACAACAGAATACATGTTCTCTGCAGGTGTCCACAGGATGTATACCAAGATAGTGGGCCGTGAAACAGACCTCAACAAACTTAAAATAATGGAAATCACATAGGTTATGTTCTCTGACCACAATGGAATCAAACTAAAAAACCCAAGTTAATTTTCTCCCCTCTTCTTGTTTCTTTCCCTCTTTGCCTGCTTTGTGCCACCCTCTCTGCGCCACCCACCTGGGCTGCCCCATCACAGTGTGGTGAGAACGCAGTTCCCGGGAAGTTTATGGCGTGAGATGTGGTTCGCGTGCCTTTGGAATAGACCTTTCCAAAATTTTCCTCAGCCTTTCTGCCGGAACCCTCTCTCTCTTCCTGGAGAATTATGATGACACCCCCTGTCCCCCCCCCCCACCATTGCTCTGTCCTGACGGCCCCTGGGACCTTCCTAGGTACATCCAGAGGAGGGAGGAGGGTGTTTGAAATCTGAGCCTGTGTCACTGAGAATGGACCATCATTTGTGTGATTTCAGCAGCTTTGTGACGGAAAAATTAAATGGAGCAGAATAAATAGCTTTCCGTATGCTTTACGAGACTGAAAAATTCAACCGTAAATGTCCAATTCAAAGGGCGGAAGTGGAGAGTGAGGGCATCTGCGGGGCCCTCTGCCCCGGGGACCAGGCGTTGCATAAGCGCGCGCTGCTCTCTCAGTGCCTCTAAGCCAGGAACCCAGTCCTGCTCACACGTGGCGAATCGCTCGGAACCATGTACCCCCAATGATGCGGTGCTCACTGACAAGCGGACCCCCGTTGTTTGCTAATTATCAGTAGGAAAGGGAAAATGACTCGGGCCACCGTCAGTTACAAGGTGGGCCATTGGCCAAGCACGGCTGGGAGCCTCGGTCTCTGCCGGGCAGCAGCTGTTCCGGCTCCTGCTCCCTGAGGACAGCAGAAGGCAAGGGGGAGGGATGGAGGCAGCATCAGGGAGCTCCAGGCAAACATCCTTTCCCGGGGCTGATCCTCCTGGGACTGGGCACTGGGCAGATGGTGCCTGCTTTCTCCATCAGTCAGGAGCCATGGCCGGAAGCATAGGGGTTGGGGTGTCCCAATGGCTTTTGTTGAAGCTCTTCAAGCTCCCTGCCTTTTAAAGCACACAGTCAGCTTCTAAAACCACAGAGGCAGCTCTCTGCAGTGCTCTCGGTTCTGGCATTCACTGGCCATGCTCCCACGTGGCTGTGTGTGTGTGTGTGATTTTCAGCACCCAACATAAGGTTTTGAGGGGGAGAATGACTGCGCCCAAGCAGCAAGCAGCTTAAACCCTATCATTTCCTTCCTGTGCCTGGACCCTCTCCTCTGAAGACCCTACTATCATCTCTCTTGCTCTCTCTCTCCTCCTTGTGCTTTTGGCCCACACGTGGGAAGCAGTTCAGGCGGAGCCAGCCTCTCTGACCTTGACCCTCTGTCTCTACCTAGATAAGCGAGTCAGGCGACTTCAAGTCAGTGGCCAAATGAGAAAAGACATTGGTGAAAATATAACCAGGGATGCAGAGGACAGACCGGAGAAAATAGAGCAAAATAAAAAGAAAACAAACCAATGAACAAAAAAATAGTTTAAAAAGATTGAACAGTATATAACGAACATGAAAAACATGCAAAGATGACTTAACAGAATTTGTGTCTTTGGCAAAGAAAACAGAACACATTAGCAGAAAAAATATTTGAATATATCATTTAAGAGAATTTTCAGGTAAAGCACAATTTTTAAAAAGAATTTTGATTGATTTTTAGAGAGAAAGGAAGGGGGGAAAGAAAGAGAGAGAGAGAGAGAGAGAGAGAGAGAGAGAGAGAGAGAGAGAGAGAGAAAGGTGTTCTGGCTGTATTCCCTGTAATAACTTTTAATTACTGCAGTGATTAACAGCCATCACATTTTCTGTTTCCTCAGGACTTTCTGACTATAGGTCGACTGGGACTCAAACTAGGAACCTCAAGAAACGTAGTTCACCATGAACCTTTTCTGGAGCCATCATGAAGATACCAAACCTCAGCTGCCAAGAAAAAAATGGAGAAATATTGACAAAACTTTGCAGTGAGGGATGAAACCATTTACATGGAGATCTAAGGATAAGCCAGTCATGGAAATTGTGATCACAGAACAGAATAGAGAGTTATAAACTATGGCAATGTTAACCATGTAACTCAAGAATCCAGGTGGTGGGGAGGAAGATAGGATGAAGGTTGTGAAAGAGAGCTACACTCTTTACAGAGCAGGAGGATCAGCTATATTTGCAGCTAGAATATCCAGTAGAGAACTATAAGAGCATTATTAAAGGGAATAAAAGTCAACACTAGATAAACTAGGAGTACTAGCATCACCATTCAAAATTAGAAAGTAAAGGAGGAAGAGGTAAGGTGCGTGAAGATCAAAGACCCTGCATTTATAGTGGGGGCCATAGATCCTGCTCGAAGAACAGAGATGGAAGTATACCAGTAGTGTAGGTTACAGAAGACTCCAATGACACTACTGGGCTGCCAAATGTGCAAAATTGGAAATCGCAAAACCCATACACATCAAAGCAAAGCAAACACAGAACGGAAAATGAAAGATAAAGAACAATAAATGTATTTCTAAGATTTGAAGGCTTAGTGTAAATAACAATTCTAATAAATAAAAGACCAAACTGTAGCTCTAGGTAATTATTATGGATGAATCGTCAAGATATACAGTTAAATAAAAAAGCTGTTTTTAAAAGGGAATGAATGGGTAGTCTTCCCATTGTGTTTAAGGAGGTACATACGTGCACTTTAAGTTTTATAGGCTCTATAACTAAGTACATGTACACATACACATGCATACATATGTTTGAACCTATGAATCATTCATTTCTGGAAGGATCTGCAGGAAACTGGTAACTGATAGCAGGTGCCTCCGGTGCAGAAGGAGAACTGGAGTCAGGAGTATTTTCACTGTCTGCGATTCTGTATTTTGTATTTTAACTGTGGGTTCTTATGACTTTTTTCAAAATACATGGAATACTTCAAAAGCTCCACAGGTAATTCTGACCTGCACTGGGCCGAGCAGCCTGGATTTCCATGTTAGGGCTCCAGACAATCTAATGGCTATTTTATTGAGCCCCAGCGATAGGATAAAGATGAGGATTGCCGTCCCTCTATGTCATGTGGGGTTTGGCAGACCAGCAGATGGTAGTATTGACTTACTTGAGTCTGAAGTTTCCTGGTTTCAATAGAAGGCTATAGTCAACTGAAAAATGGTAAAAACAGAATCTCCATGACAATGCTACCAAGTACAGGGGCTTTGGACTCTGTGTTACCGTGTCTATTTTGTCTTCATGTTAGAGTATCTCCATTTCAACTTCCCTGAATTAATAGACTGTGTCTTAGCTTATCTGCCGGACTCTGGGCTCTTTGTACTTTAATGCTCACTCTTCCCCATTGTCTTACCCCACCGATCCCTCCCACCAGGTCCCTCCAGGCACTCCATCAGACACACTCTGCTCTCTGGCTCTGGATGCCAGGTAACACGGTCCTAGTCTACCCATCGCACTGTCCGGTGGGCTGTTCGCCACATGCCTGATTCTATTTCCATCTTTGTTCCCATTGTCGCCCCAGCTGGGAATCACCCCAAACCCACCTGGTGTTCATTCCTACATTGACTCCTTTCTCTCAGAGTCCTTTGACACTCCCAGTTAACATCTCACAAGTTACCTCATCTGTGATCATTTTTCTCCAACCCCAGTTTAGCCTCCTCATGAGGGAAGAACATGGGGCTCTAGGATCTGATCATTTCTCACCATCTTCACAGCTATGGCCCAAGTTCAAGACACCATCACTTTTCACCTGGTCTGTGCCTGGCTGGCCCCCTTGCGGTCCCTCCTGTGCCTCCTGTAGCTCATTCTCCGAGTGGCAGCTGGAGCCATTGTTGGCTTTGAGCATAAGTGACATCATCCCACTCTCCGGCTTACTACCCATCGAGAGGTGTCCCACACTATAGTGACAGAATCTAAGCTGTCCCCGCAGGATATCCAAGCACACTCCCCGCAACGCACTCCCACGCGCTCATTCCTCCTGGGGCCGTTGCACTTCCTCCATGTCCTTGTGTGCTTCTGTCCGTCACCTCCTTCAGGTCATGGTTAAAATGTCCTCTCCTCCGATGCCTTCCCTGACATCCTGCCTAGGGTAGAGCTCCTCAATACACCCTCATCATTTTCTAAACCTTCCCCTGCTTATTTTATCTTCACAATGTTCGTCTTCACTGTGTATGAGAATGGAAACCTTAACCGGAGCCAGGCTGCAAGGGTTTAAATGTCAGTGCCATTATTTAAGCTGTGTGACATGGGGCAAGTCCTGAATGAGCTTCCCTCTGCCTCATTTTCTTCATCTGTGAAATGGGTTTAGCATGATATGCAGCTTGTGGGAGTGCCACAAGGAATGAAAAGCACTTAGAAGGGTGGCAGGCAGAAAGACGAGGACCACATAAGCCTTTATCATTCTTATCATAAAACTGGTATTTATTCACTCATCATTACTGGAGTCCCCACCTTAGACTATCAACACTGGTGGATTCATTTTTCTAAGGCACCACGGACTGAGTGGTCATAAAAACCAGAAATTCACTTTCTCACAGTTCTGGAAGCAACAAATCTAAGATCAAGGTGTCGGTAGGGTTGGTTTCCTCTGAGGCCTCTCTCCATGGCTTGCAGGTGGCTCTCTCCTCCCTGAGTCCTCATATAGTCTTTCCTCTGTATTGTCTGGACTTCATTTTCTCTTCTCATAAGGACACCATGCATACAAGGTTAGGGCCCAGCCTAAGGACCTCATTTTAACCTAACACACTGGGATGGATCACGAGAATTCTCACTTCATATTACACAGTGTTTTACAAAGTATCATACTTTAAAAAGATATTAGCTTCTAAGAACATGCAATAAGTAACTTCAACATGCAATGGGTATTTAATTTTAAAGCTTGCCTTTAACATGTATGTAAAACGTTTTTTTGTACTCGTTCAATAGAAACTTACCTGGCCGCTGGGTAAAGCTAGCAATAGAACTACTGGTCCGCACCGTGTTATCCCCCTCTTTTAAGACCTTATCTCCAACTATAGTCACATTCTGAGGCTGGTGGCTGGGCCTTCAGCGTATGAAATTTGGGGACACAATTCAGCCATAACATCTGGGGGACAAGCATTACCACCTGCTGATCTCTAACTCAGCAGTGAGAACCCCGTTCAACACATTCCCGTTTCCCAATAGCTCCCCAAGGAAAGCATGAGGGCACCTCCTACCCGTGCCGCTTGCTCTGTCCGTGTCCCCGAAGCAGCACAGGGCAGTGGACATGGAGTGGGGAACATGACCAGTGCTCGAGAAGCACCAAGCTGGTCTTCAAGGACCCCTTCACAGCCAGGGGAAAGTAGGGGTCCCCCAGCCTCTCTGAGGAGCCGATGGGCTTTTGGGGACTGGGGACTGGGAAGGAAAGGAGGCTCTGATTTAATTTTAAATTAATTTAATTTAATTAAGGAAAGGAGACGGGAGCAGGCAGCAGGCCAGCACTCAGTTTAGTGGGTGGTTCAAGCCCCACAGCAGGACGGATCTCCGTTCTAACCAAACGGACCAGTGCCCCGTCCATGGTGTTGCTCCCGACACCTCGATGGAGGCTTGGAAGACAGCCCTTCTCGAACCGGCTTTCAACCGTACATGAGGTGTCGGGATTCCAAGGGCTGGGGTCACTATCTCCTGGGAGCGCTGCAGGAAAGGGCCATGTTTTACTTAATTACAACAGGCAAACCTCACGCTGTACGGCAGTGACATCCCACAAAGGTTGCCAGTGAAGTTCAAATCCAAGTCCAGCTTAAATGCATAATGAACAAGGAGGGAGAGGTCACAGTTAAACAGTCAGTGAACTTTTGGCAAGCAAGGAATTTGGATTTATCTTTTCTATTTTGTAAATGTGACCTTTATACACGCACACACACACACATGCACTCACACATGGACATGCACCCGCATAGAGTTTTGCCTTGACCCCTGTGAGGACCCAGGACCTAACTCATATCTGAAAGGGGAAGGCTTTATGAAGTAGCTCCAATTGCAGAGCAACTTATAATCCTAGTTCAAGCTAAAATACCGTGAAAAGCCCCGAGACGTCATCTGGCAGCTCTGGGGGCCTGCTGTGCTCCAGGCACTCACTGGGTGAACACCACTGTGGGGACTGGGGCTACAGGGAGGGGTTGTCAGAGAATGAAAGGAAACGGGTTCTTCCTCTTCCACTGGGGCTGCTGGCAGGCTGGTTTGGTTGAACCCATTTTAGTGTTTTGTCAGAGTCCAATGCCCGAAAAATGTAGGCTGCTGAGTCATTCCCATCAACAGCCCGGAGGTTTAATTGGAAAGAGCGAGGGCAGGCATCTTGACTGGCGTGTGACATTATTTGTTGTCACTAAAAAAGCAAAAAGGAGTTGCAGCGAAGATGCAGGGGGCAGATTTACACAAGAATAACCACAGCTGGACGCTTTCCAGGTGGCCGACCAGAGACTCCTAAAAAGGCAAAAGGGATTTTGACAAGGTGACTTCAAGACAGGGCCGAGAGCAGAGCGAGGGCCCCGGGGCTATGGCCACACTTGACACTAACAGCTGGGAAGAGACTGTTGCCGAAGGTCAATCCAGAAAGTTGAGGGGTGATGCAAACATGCTTTGTATTCCTCTTCCTTTCCTTTAACAATTTTGCTTTATTTTGTATTATTTGATTCACTAGTATTTGAGGGAGCAATGCCTGATGTGTTCGTTTGTCTTTGTTTGACTTCCTAAGAACAAGAATTAATGCCTGGACGGTGCCTTCAAAAGTAACCGAGACAGTGGCTGCGAGACGAGGAGAAGCGGGCCAGCTCTCTGGCCACGTGTTGTACCTCCACCTTCTTCATCTCGATGGACACCTCGCAGGTACCGGGTTTGCAGCGGGTGCGGAGCTGGAAAAGGCTGTCTCCTTCATGACTGTGCCCTTGGGAGCTCATTTTTTAGGAAGTACATCTGGTGCAAGACAGTTATATTTTTAATGCTTTAGACTCAGTTTTCCTTTATTCACAGTGTGTGGGTGACATCTAAAATTGATTTTGTGCATAAGAAAAATAACATTAAAATATTGTTAGAATAGGTTTTCACAGGCACTTGACTACACGTGACACACTGCATAATTAGCAGGAATTCCGAGCTAATGGGTTTGTAAACCCATTATACATAAAAGTTTCACTTCTAAAGTCACGTTCAGCTGCTACTTATAGGCATTGCTCTGACTTGTGTAAGAAATAAATTATTCCATGATTTAGAAGTCGTATTGCCTTGTATTATCTTTTAAAGCAATTTGAAAGCGTAGAGGCTGTTATTTTTTTGGCAGGGTGGTGGGGAGGGGAGCTGACACATACAGGCAGTTTGGAGGTTGAGTTTAAACTGTCTGAATTGAGTGGCACCTGGGAGAGACCCTTGGAAAATGTGGCTTCTCACGGCCAATGTCATGGGCTGTGTTGGAGGGTTGAGGCGGGTGTGAGAACAGCCCGTGTGGATGCATCGGTCCTTACCTGAAAGTCTGTCACAGAAGCAGTAAATGAATGTCCAATTTTCAAATAGCTTTTCTTTTTTAAAATGCCAGCATTCAAATGAAATATTTGTTTGCAATTGTTCAACGCGTTGCAAAGCAAGTCAGGGAAGAGATGAAAGCTGACAGAGGTAAACAACAGCTTTCCCACGCTTGGCAGCCCTGTTGGGGAGTCGGTGTCTTACAAGACAAAGATGTGAGAAAAAGACTGGGGCTGAGGGGTGTGAGGGAGTCAGCTCCTAACAGAAGTCAGCCTGCTGAGGTCACGTGATCAGATCACCTTAATTTGAACTGTCACAGGAGTGGTCTTGCCAAAGACACCTGCTCCCAGCAAACATATGCCTGGCCAACGCCCCCTCCTAGAATGGAGAGGACAATGCTTTGTCTTACTTTTATTGAAGTGAAGGGACCAGAGAGTGTACCCCTAGGATCCCATCAGCCTCCAGTCTCCCCCCAGATAAGCAAGCAGAAAAGGTGAGCAGGAAAACGGATGTTCTCCATGTCCACCAAGCTATCAGGATGCTGGCATTCTTGCCTCCCGTGCTTAGGACTGGACCCTCGGTACTTCCTGGACAGAGCCTGGTCCAGCCTCAGCCCTAACCTGTGCACTGAAGACCCCATGGAGTGTCAGGAAGGCTGGCGTCACCAGTGACTGTGATTTCCATAAAGTTTGAATTATCTCTCTCCTCCTGGCTCTGCTTCTCTGGTCGAACTTGACTGAAACGCCAAGGGAGCAATTGTAATTAACAAGTGGATCTGACGTGCTGCGAGTGTGTCCTGAGGTTCCCAATATGTGGATGGAGAGTAAAAGCAAGGCTCTGGGAGGCCAAGGACCACGGCTCTTACTTCTTGGAACCAGAGCCTGACCTCTAGTGTACGTTTGTGAAGCTCTTGTTGAAAGAGTGGACCTGGCTCTTGCTGGCCATGGAGGCCACGGTTGGATTCTAATGTGATGACTGATTGGACATTGATTCACTGCCTAAGAGCCACTGAGTGGAAGGGGAAAACTGGGCCAGAGAAGTATAGTCAGAAACTCAGTGCAGAAAGCACATTTACCTCCACAAGGTTATGGTCAAGATGGGAGGTGGCAGGATGAGCTGGAGCTAGCCAATGCTTCCCTGAGGGAGAACAGAGGGCACAGAACGGGAAGCTGAGTTTTGTGTGGAAATTTCAGAGTAACCAATGAAGATTACTGCATGTTTTCAGTGGAAAATTATGCATTATTTAGAGCACACCCTGGTGGGTTTTCTGATTCTAGCTGTTCATTGCCATGGAGCTGTTTTTATAATTTGTAAATTGTGGAGAACCGATGGCAATGCAGTGACAATTAGCAATGCAAAATAATTCTTGTGGATAGACCTGCATGTCCATTCTGTCAGGTGGAGGTTAAATCCATCTCCCTTCCCAAAGGAAAACTATTTCAACGTTGTTACTCCGTATAAACTTGTGGTTCTTTGACTTCTTGGAACCTGTTGTGTTATCGGTATGATTTCCTTATTTAATGAATAAGTTAAATAAAAATTTGGTACATGTTTATTGTGTATTTGTGTGACAGTCATGATTTTACTTTTAAAAAAATTATCCTCTAACAACACCTGAGGGCACACACAGGGGAATGCCATGGGCAGCATCGTCTTCAGAGGCAAAGGACCAGACCTGCCCAGCAGGGACAGTGAGGGGCAGCCATCCCCAGGGAGGCCCACACAGCGTGCTTGCAGCAGGGACAGTGAGGGGCAGCCATCCCCAGGGAGGCCCACACAGCGTGCTTGCAGCAGGGACAGGAATAAAAGGAACATTTTTATATCTATTTTTCAAATAATGTAGAATCCAGGTCCTTCATCTTGGCCTTTGAGGTGAATGTCGAGTTGCTTTGATAGTTGCTTTTTTGAAGAAGAGCCCAATGCATTCTCTGTCTCTCCTATTTATACAAACATTTGTGATTTATATTTGACCTGCTCTCAAAACCCACATTTGAAATGGACCAAATGGTAACAGAAGAGAGTATGAGGTCAGACCTTGCAAAGAGCAATGTTATCAGCAGAACCACAGAGCAGATGGTGAAAAACCATAGGATAAAAGCAACAGAAGGCTGCATGGTAAACATCTTGAGCCACAAGCAGGCAGCTAATGAGAGTGATGGACAGAAAGGAAACGTGGGGTGGGGCGTCACCAGAGGTCTCCAGCTCTGAGATGCTGAGGCCACCTTCACTGTGGATTATGTGGCTACAGTCTCCAGAGATCCCGGGGTGGTTTGCTTTCATTACCACTTGGCCTTCCTGTTGGAGGGGGGCGGGGGCAGGCCAAGGAAGTGACATTGCTAACTCTCTTGTCTGAATGGAAACACTGGGGCAGGGATGGGGACGCTTGCCTGAGGTGCTCTAGGCAGCTGGGAGAAGGAAGACGGAAACCCAGATCTCCTGCTCCTTCCGTGTCCTTCTTACCTGGTCATCTTGTCACTAGAGCGTGGGGAGGGAGGGGATAGCCATGTCACTTTGTAAACAAGCGAGAAATGGAGCTGAGGGAGGCACATGCTACTATCAATATCTGCGGGAGAGGTGAGTGCCCCAAGTTCAGGGTGAGCTGGATGGATCTGTGATGACTGAGATTTGTACTATCCAGAACAGAATTCTAAAAATCTTCTTAAAGCCCCGTTTAAGGAAAACATCACAGGATTCTGTTGAATGTGGATATACTCTATATAAGAAACAGTGTGCCTACAGGAAGTATATCACACTTCTGACAAGCAAAGTGTTTGGGAAACATAAAATATCAACTCTCTTATTATCCTGGGGCTGCTGTGAAGAGAAGGATCTAGAAAGCTGAGCTCCAAAGGAGTAAGAATACCCCCCTGGGATGAGTGGGGAAAATACAAAGGAACTTGAAAAGTTCTGAGGCAGGAGCAGCCCTGTGGTTAGACAAAGGGGAGAAGGTGTTGGGCATAACTAGAGAATCCAGGGGGCCAGCCTCAGAGCCCTGGGCATGGGGACTCACGGGGGAGCCACTGCTGGGTGACTCAGAGCTCAAGACCAGTGCAGAGTCCTGAGCAGAATAACCAGCTGCCAATTTTCAAATGAAACAAAAATGTTCCTCAGCATTTGCAGTACAGAAAATTCTTGGAAGTTGTTTATGAGTGACAGTTTTAAAACATGGTCCTCAAGCTGTGTGTTTGGTGTCTAGCTCATATGTTAGAAGACAGAAAAATGTGAGGAGGGATCGATGACAAAGTGTACCTTGTGCGAGAATTCCCAGCGGCCCTTGGATGGGGGAGGCGGAGACCAGGCTTTGCGGATTGGGGCTGAGTGCTAGGCTGGGAATTATTTCTTGGGATTGTCAAACAAGCCTGAGTCAATTGCCTGGAGGATTCGGGAGTAAATAATGAATCACATACAGAGAAGGGATAGGAGTTCCTGCCTGTGATGAGCTACTGTTGATACAGGGCTGGTACCAACATTTCCATGGACTCCAAGGCACATTCCTCATAGGAGCGGCCCTTTTTCTAATTTTAATAATGGCTGATGTTTATTGAGCACCCACTCCATGCCAGGCATTGCCACCCATGTATTCATTCATGGAAATAATCCAAGAGGTGGTTTTACAGACGTGAGTGGAGAAACTCATCAGGTAAATTAGCTAGCTTGTGCTGTAACTGTACGACCACTTTCCCGAGTTGTCAGTTTCAGTCGTTCTTGGATCTGGTTAAGCTGGTTTCTGATAGGAACATTTGCCTCAGGCCTTCACATGTTTGTGTACTTGGGGTTTAGCACACTCTGCTCATTTCACACCCCATCACGAGTTGGAACAATTTATACATCTGATGTAGGTGGTTGATGACCTGTAGTGATTTGAAGAAAGTATGTAAACAGGCTTTATCTACCTTTTTGTAGCTCCTCCCACCCTTCAGGTAACATGGCACCTTAATCCTTCCATATGCTTTAAATCTACTGTGCCACTCATACTTGCAAATAAGGCAGCAAAGTTCTATTTAGGACCCTTTAAGGGGTGAGCCTGGGAGAGCCTACTGATTGTCTTCAGTTGCATGTTGGTTGACCAGATGGCTGTGGCCCCTTTAGTAGACACGAATCAGTTTACGTGAGGGACTGTGCTCTTCTAAGGGGCAGGCTTGAGGGGTGAGGTGCTCTGGGTAGTAGGAGTTAAAAAGCAAAATCCGAGCACAAGCAGAAGCACCCCAAGGCCGGGAATTGCACAGGCCCCTGGGAAGATGTGGGGAGGAAAAAGTGAGACCAACATTCTCCAAAGCGGGCATCTTACGTAGTAACTTCTTACATCCTGGAAGAGTGTGAGGCAGGAGTCTTGGCTGGATGCCTAGTTGCCTCTTTTCTGTGGCTCATATACTCGTTGCAGCAGCTAATAGGGCACGCAATTGATGGCGTTTCTCTGGCTTGCTGAACCACAGATGGACGCACGGCATTGTACGTCTGATTAGATAAATTAAAGATTTGAAAGCAATAATGTCAGCAATAGCCACCATTAAACAGAGATCTCAGGAGCGGAACAGACCTTTTAAGCATCTGTTTTACTAAAAGCCCAGTATTTATCTCTTTGGCTCAGGCCCAAGTACCTCGCTGGCAAGGACTCAAATCCATCCCCAGGCTTGCCTCTTGCGATCTAAAAAGTCCAGTCGGCCAGAATGGAAAATTGTCCTTCTGGGTTTCAGAGTGCTATTAGAAGACTTCTGAGCTATCCCACATGGTGCACTAAAAATGTGGAAACAAGCCACCAATGTTGTGTTTTGTTTTCAACATCAGATTGGGAAGGTATTTAAGTGATCTGACATCATTTCAGAGAAAACGTGCACACAAGAAATGCATGCCTGAATGTGCAGGTTTCTTTATCATCAGCTGTTTAGATTGTGAAGAGGTTTGTAAATTTTGGGATGACTCCTCAAAAGAGCGCCCTAATGAGGCCACTGTCCATCACGGTCTTTCTGTCCTCACATCTGCAGCCCCTGATGCTCCGCTGGGTTCTGCTTCTGGCCCTGCAGCTGGGTCTGGACCCTCATGAGAGCC
Source organism: Myotis davidii (assembly GCF_000327345.1). NCBI lineage: Eukaryota > Metazoa > Chordata > Mammalia > Chiroptera > Vespertilionidae > Myotis > Myotis davidii. The sequence goes on from NW_006298519.1 coordinate 1,121,674, forward strand.
CTGTAGTTGACCTGAGGGAATTCCCTGTCCATCTCACAGACTCAGACACCAATCTCTAGTCTTAGGGATGCACCGTTATCTCTGCCTCCCCAGGTTTCTTTGTGGTACTTAGGGCTCCTTCCTACTTTGCCGAATCTTCTTTCCCTTTCATGGGTTTCCATTTCCTAGTTTCTTCTTCCGTCCCGATTGAGGACCCTGCTGGCTGTGAGTGAATGACGGCCACTGACACATGCATTTCACAGCAATGGAGGGACAGTCTTGAGTTGATGAGCCCTAACACGGGGAGTGACAGGATAGGCAGAGCTAGTCGAGTTGTGGATTTGGGCCTGAAGACAGAGCTTGAGGGGGCATCAGAGCCACAGTTGACTTTGGATGTGAGTTTCGTCCACTCCTCCGATCCTGTTGCTCTGCTCTGCCTTTCACCACAACCTCAGACTAACGAGCTAGAGCTCAGATCAATGTCTGGGCTGAGTGTTCTGGGTGGAGGAGAAGCGCGGTGTGAAATGCAAGCCTGACATGGGCCCTGTGCACACCCCGCCCACCCTCTTAGCAGAGTGTTTGGGTGGAGGGCCAGGGGAGAGCCAGATGAGGGCCCGAGGCCAACGCTATCCTTGACAAGAGGACAGCAGCCTGGACACAACCGCGCCCTGGGCTCTGGGACTTCTTCCTGAGAAACAGCAGGACCTGTCCTCTTGGGTCTTCACGTGAGTCATGGCTCCCTCCTCCAATGAGGAAGAAGTCACTCAGAGAACAACGTGCTTTGTCAACAGATGAGTAAACGGGCAGACAGATGGGGGATTGCAGGGTAAACAGCGATGGAGAGAGGTGAGTCTGCAGCATGAAATGTGGCCAAAGCAACAGAAGCCCGGTGTTTGGATATATTTCCCATTCCTAAAGCACAGCCACCTGTGTCTTTTATTTTTGAAGGGAACGCTTTTTAAGAACCTATTAGGAACCATCAAAATGATTCCTAAGCATTAGGCAACTGTTAAAATGTTTTGATAGATTTAGAGTGAAAAAAGTTATAAACATACGGAGTTCATTTAAAAAAATACAATGCATGTATTTTTAAATAAAAGGCAATTCCCTATGAAAGTATAGTTTAGCTTTTTTTGGAAGGGGGGAGGAATGAAGTTTAATTATTAAACAAACAAATGTTTACACACAAGCCAAAATAAATACATATAAGGCGTGAATGCCCTAAAGGCTGCTTTGCTCAATCAGTTGATCAATCAGTACGGTGCAAGGCAGAGACCTGAGGCCGCCCTTTGAGAGCCAAGCTGGTTAATTCATTCCCTGACATGTCATCCTCAGGGGTCATCAAGAAAGAGTGGATCTCCCAGGACAGAGCAGCACAGATGTCACCACTGGTAAAGGAGTCCTGCTCTTGCTGACCGTCAGCGGCAGGTGACACACTTTATCACGCCCTCTTCCTGACCCGTTGCCTTTACTTGGCTTCTCAGTACTTCTTTCTCTCTTTTCCTTCCTTTCTCTTTCTCGCTCTCTGCTCATTCCTCATTATCTGCGATGCCCCAGGGCTCAGACATTCTCACTCTGGTTTAAGTGCTGATTGCCGTCAAATTTATAACTTATATATCTCCAGCCCAGACCTCCCTTGATCTCCCGACTCATGCATCAGACAGCCATAGCTCCCACCTTCAGCACCTCCCTCCTGATCCCCTCTGCATCATTGTCCCTGAAAATCTCGTCTCAACACTGCAGCCATGGTTGTCCCTTAAAAACATGTTGGGACCCTGCAATCTCCTGACCCAAACCCTCCTTCTGTTCCCCGACAATACCAGTCACCCTGAGGCCCAGCAGTCCCCTTCCGATGAGCCCTAAGGTCCCCAATGCAGCGACCTGCCAGTGGGAGACAAGTGCTCCCATTGCCCTCAGGCCAGCCCCGGCCAGGGGGTCTGTTCCCTCTATACCACTGAGTCTAGAATGGTCAGCCCCTCCAACATGAACACAACTCTCGCCAATGACTGTTACTTTTGTAAAGAGAAAATGAACCAAAAGCAGAAGCCTGCCTTCTGAGGGCTGGACTGCAGCCTGCCGCATTCATTCTGTCTCCAAGCCCAGCTCCCAGTGGGGAGTCCCCACCTTTCCTATGAAGCCCAAATGCCAAGCCCTCCCTGGGCCCCCACGCAAATCCTGCCCCCGCCCCCCAGTGCTTCTGTCTTCCACCCACCTGGAGAGCCAGGTGAGGGTGGGGGTGGAGGGAGTTGTGGAGGGACCAGGCTCTAATCCCCCTGTAGGCCAGGCCACACCAGACCCTCGGTCTGCTCTGGCTTCCTTGGTTTAATTGCTGCTGGTCCTATGCTCCTGAGATTGGGCTGGAAATGTGGCAGCTAATAGTTCATTGTTTTGATTTTCCTCCCTACCAGTCTGACACCTCAGTGCTTATGTGAAAATGAAAGCCGAGTAATTTTCTCTTTGAATCAGGTTCAAAGGTCGAAGGATAGTCTTGACCTTTCCCATAGCAGCCAGCTCAGGGCCAGCGCCTTGCCAGCAGCTCATGCCCCATCTTCCCCAAAACGGAGCTCCCCATGTTTGCTCACAGGTGCTTCTGAGCAGGGGCACCTCCCGCGGCCTCTCCACCCCTAAGCTATGTTTTATTACTAGATGATTCAGAGCTCTAATGGTGCTGCTCGGTGGTAAATGCAGTTACAGGGTAACAAATAATGATCCGTGAGTTTCGACTGCATGTTGAGCTTGGCAATAATGAAATACTAGGGGGAATGATCGATATGAACTAACATTTCTGGGCTCAGATTACGTAATTTTCGGGGCCCACTGCAGAATGAAAATGCAGGGTCTCTGGCTCAAAAATGTTGGGGAATTTCCAGATGATGCCAGCAGAGTGTGAGACCAGGGTGGGGTCCTCCCACACATGGGCCGGTGCAGATGCTGGGAACGGTGGCCGGGACTGGGCACTGACTGCGTGAGGCTCTGAAGAACACACTTTATACACATGGTCTCATTTCATTCTCACCAAATCCTTCGAGATGAGAACTCTCCTTATTTCCATTTTACAGATGAGCAAACGGAGGCTTTCAGAGGTGACATCACTTGCCTAAAGTTACCCAACTAATAATCGGGAGTCAGGATTCAACCACCTTCAGAACATCTTTCTGTAAATATATGAAAACTCAACACGCCAGTCAGGGATTGGCATCCCTGTGGACTAATAACTAAACAAACATACACTAGGAAGTATTCATGGGTAGACCCGTATGAACGCAATCTGGACAACCCAGCGGCAAACCAGCAAGTTGGCTAAGTCCAAGTTCAGAGCAGCATTTTTGCATCATTTAAGCCTGAAATCGCATATTTTAGAAAGATCAAACAAGAGCCCCACACACCAGACTTAATGCCTCAACTACCCAACACTGAATGCAAGTGCTGGAGCTTGACCAGTCTCCCTGTAAACGCAGTAGCTTCCCTGTTTAGCTTCTTGTGTAGTGAAGGTCCTTACAACAGAAGAGCTATGCCTTACAGTGGCCAGTCCACGGCGGTGGGAGCACAGAGAAGGTGAACGGACCCACACCCACTCTGAAAACCGCAACCACGGATTCAGTTCTGATGATTAAACCATGAGTCCCCTCACCAACCTCTCCTTCCTCCCTCCCTCAACAGCTCCAAGCGTCTGAAGCAGGACTAGCCTTGCTTTCTGCCATTGGCATTTTCTGTAATTAGACATCAATCAATGGCTGATTGGAGAGCCGACCACATGTGAACAGTCTATGATTTTTATAATGGCATCAAAGTGGATCTCGGTAGGACATGCACATGGGAAAAACATCACTAGTCTGTGAGTGCTTTCCCCCCCAGTGTATAAAATCCGATAAACGATTTGCTTCCCAGATGAAAGGAAAGAGCTGGGATATGCTGTTGGCTCATCACACCCAAGGTGGAATAAGTGGCATTAAATTCTGAGTAGGCTAACAGGCCGCTGCCGTTTATTTATTTTTAAAATATATTTTTATTGATTTCAGAGAAGAAGAGAGAGGGAGAGAGATAGAGACATCAATGATGAGAGAGAATCATTGATCAGCTGCCTTCTGCATGTCCCACACTGGGGATCGAGCCCCCAACCTGGGCATGTGCCCTGACCAGGAATGGAACGGTGACCTCTTGGTTCATGGATCAACGCTCAATCATTGAGCCACCCCCGCTGGGCAGGCAGCTGTGATTTAAAGCTGCTTTTCCTTGCAGAGATGGAACAGAAATGTGGCTGGACCCCGTGTGTTCCCACCCACCCCCTGTCCGGCTGTCCAGAGCTGTGCCTGGAAGC
>NW_006298519.1:1126027-1136566 GCF_000327345.1 Myotis davidii
CTTTCCCAGGCAGTGGATTGGGACACTTGGTTTTGGTGTGACCTTAACAGAGCACCAGGTGCTGAGCCAATGTGGGAGCAATATTGTCTAATTGTCTACCCCTTTCTTCAGAGCACTGCACAAGTCCATACACTTAGTCTGACATTTTGCAAGATAAACAAAAGTTGGAGAAGAAAAAATAAAAGAAAAGGGATCATGAGGTTTTCTTAAAGAAAGCATTGAAGTCAAAAAGTCCTCAATAGCCTGGCTGGCGTGACTCAGTGGTTGAGCATCGGCCCTTTAACCAGGAGGTCGCGGTTCAATTCCCAGTCAGGACCCCCCCGCTCCCTCCTCAGGGGCCTTCTTTCCCAGGACAGTGGATTGGGACACTTGGTTTTGGTGTGACCTTAACAGAGCACCAGGTGCTGAGCCAATGTGGGAGCAATATTGTCTAATTGTCTACCCCTTTCTTCAGAGCACTGCACAAGTCTGACATTTTGCAAGATAAACAAAAGTTGGAGAAGAAAAAATAAAAGAAAAGGGATCATGAGGTTTTCTTAAAGAAAGCATTGAAGTCAAAAAGTCCTCAATAGCCTGGCTGGCGTGACTCAGTGGTTGAGCATCAGCCCTTTAACCAGGAGGTCGCGGTTCAATTCCCAGTCAGGGCACATACCAGGGTTGCGGGCTCGATCCCCAGTAGCGGGTGTGCAGGAGGCAGCTGATCAATGATTCTCTGTCATCATTGATGTTTCTATTTCTCTATCCCTCTCCCTTACTCTCTGAAATCAATAACAATATATGTTTTAGAAAGTCCTCAGTAAGCCTTAATAGCTACCTGGTTTCCTTGAGGGGCTGATCTCTTTTTGCGGTTTCCTGTCCTCTGTCCACCTGCAGGGAGAGCAGGAAGCATTCGGCTCTGCATAGCCAAGGCTCCAGGGAGAAAACTCAGCAAAAACGCTCGTTTCCAACTCGCGTGGAGTTGTAATGTCACATCCCATCGTGACCATTGCTGCATTTATGTTCTTATTTTTAAAAAGAATTGCCTTCTTTAGAAAGGAATGGAGCTAGTATTTCTTATAAATATGCTTATATTCTACCTTTTTCCTTCAGCTGTGACTTGAAATCCCAAGCAAATAGCTCTGTGGGATTGCAGTGACTTATTGAGCGGCGCTCTGAGTTAGGCAAGTGGAGAGGCAGGTTCAGCCCTCACCTCCCTACACATCCCGGAATGGGTCAGGCCACCCTCCAGTGAACTTGGAACCGAGGAGTTTCGGGCCCCACTGCTGAGGCCCTGGTGAAGGTTGTGCGTGGGAAGCTCCCAAAGGGAAATGGCTGTGGGCCAGCTCTGTGTGACTAGGGAAGGATTCTCTGTCTTATGATCACACCTTACCCCGGAGTCAGCGCAGGGGCCCGTGTTAACTAAGACGATATTCCTGCCGCCTTGCCCACATTCAAGCCACAGGTTGAATCTCCTTGGCCCAGTTATTAATCAATCATGGTGGCTTCTTGCAAAACCAATCCCCATTCAAGTTTTGCTATAATTTTCAGTGGTTGTTGTCATCATCCATTCAACAAATCTTTACTAAGTGCCTACTCTATGCCAGCAACTGTTCCAGGTCCTGGGAACACAGCCACGAATGGGATGAAGTCCTTATTCTCGGGGTGAGGGGACTTACATTTTGGTGGGAGATAAAAGCAGAAAATGAGCGCTTCATATGATAGATGGAAGTTTCAGGAAATGGCATTTGCACAAATTAGAGGAAGGTAAGAAGATTGAGAGTGATGGGGTGGTGGCTATTTTACAGTGAGATTGCCTCTTTGATGAGATGACATTTGAGAAGAAATAGGACGCACATTTCCAGGGGGAGGAAAAGTGATGTAGGCAGAGGATAGTGAGTGCAAAGGTCCTGACGTTGCATGTTGCTTGACTTCGAACCCTTCACCATGACAGATGCCTTGATGATTTAGATACAGCTCTTTTCTGTCCTCCTGGAAGTGTGGAAGGAGAGTCAGGTGACCCAGGATAAAGCAGAGAAGGAGGGGTGCGAGTGAGGAAAGTTCTAGCGCTCCACCTCCTGGGCCATTCACCGTGGTCCCCATGGGGCAGGGACATTCCGAAACTGAGTGGGGCTCAGACCATTGGCCAGGCCAGCCAGACCAAGGATTCATCTTGCTGCTGCCCTGGCTGCATGTCTGGGGTCCTGTGAGCAAACCTGGGGGAGGGATGGGGAGAGGTCCATGTAAACTGAGGTAGGCGGTTTCCAGTCCCCTCTCTGCCAGGCCCACCAGAGTCAGGGTTAGCTCTTCTAGGCTCAGCGGGGTTGACTGGGGGAGAGACAGTGAGGGTACTGCAGGCAGCTCTCTACAGCGTGCGATTTTGGGGTGCTGATAAACTGTGACCCCCCAATTCTCTCCCTAATCCCTCCTCCTAGCACTCCCACGAATTGCCAGTCCCGCCTCATGCCCTCACCCTTAGCCTTGCCCCCCTTCAAGCCACAGGTTGAAGGTCCTGGGCCAGGGAAGGTGACACAAAAGAACACCACGAGACAGAGGGCAACGCTCTGGCTGTGCCGTCCCCAACAGGCTCGGGCGCCAGGGCCCCAGAACTCGAGAGCGAGGCTGATGTCTAAGTTCCCCGGAGTCTGGCTGCAGATGGCAGGCTCGGAGCTGGGGGATGGAGGAGCAGAAAGCCTGTGAGTCCCAGATCTGGGGGGAAGATCCGATGACTGCAGCAGTTTCTCGCCAGTGGAGATCAGCTCCCTCCCTCGGGGTGGGAGGAAGGTGAAGACTGGTGAGGTGAGCGTGGGCTCACCCAGCCATCTCCTTGAGCTGGAACCTCGAGGGGCGGGCGGTGGATGTGGAGATGGCAACGTGGAGGAGGTTGGCATCTGGTTTGCTCAAGGCAGGCCCAGCGAACTTGCAAACCCTGGAGAGAGCCCGACACTAGACTGAGCGGCATTGGGAGTTGGAGGGCCGGCAGAGACCCGAGGTTAGGGGGGAGGGGGAGCCCGAGGTGGGGACCAGGCAGCAGGTCATCACTGCACCAGCCTTGCCCAAGCCCAGGTGCATCTGCAGGGGAGCAGGGAGGGCTGTGTGGGCAGCAGCCCAGCACACATGGGAGCCACGGTCCCTGGGCTCTCCTCACATTGGCAAGCGTTTTTCAGCTGCTTCCCAGAAAGCGGGCCCGTGTGGGGTGCAGGCCGGGGAGTGAAGTTTCGCCTCTGAGCTGTGAGTTTGCTATGATGAGATTCCTATTTGCAGTTCCTTACAAATTAGTTCCACGGGCAGAGAGCCTTTCCTTTCACCATGAGAAACAAGACTCGGTGCGCCCAGCTCGCTAGAATGTCCGTGCAGGGTCCTGGGAGAAGGGGCTAGTGCAGAAGCAGGGGCCAGAGGGAGGGGCTGTGGGGGTGCCAGCTGTGCTCCATGCTGCTCAGGGCCCACTGGCTGACCCCAAGAGGAGGTTCCTGGGCAGTGCATCCATTTCCTAGGGGGCGCTGTCACAAAGGACCACAAACCAGTGGCATAAAACCACAGAAATCTATTCTCCGACAGTTCTGGGGGCCAGAAGCCCCAAACTGAGGTGCTGGCAGAACCAGCTGAGGGCCTGAGGGGGATCTGCTCCGTGCCTCCTTCTTCGCTCCTGGCGCTGCCGGCAATTCTGGGTGCTCCCTGGATTTTAGACATATCGTGCCAGCCTCTGCCTCCGCCTGCACGTGGCCTCTTCCCGCCTCGTCACCCGTTTCCTCCCTTGTCTTGTCAGGACACCTGGCGGATTGGGTTGGGGCCATGCAATGACCGCATCTTGACTTGATGACATCTGCAAAAACTCTGTGTCTAAAGGAGGCCGCATCCAGGTACCCGGGTTAGGACCCCAAAAGATATGGGGGTCACTCCAAATGGCGAGCTGGCCCTAGTCGGCCGGTACACACTCGCCTGGCTTCTTGGTCTGGATGCGGGTTAAGGGAAATCAGGCTGTGGGGCTCACCACGTTCCTCTAAGTGTTTGCAGTCTGTTCACATTTCTCAGGCCAGGACGTGAGGTGAGGCCGGTAGGGGTGTGCATTGGCTCCCAGGAGGGGCCCATTTCTCCCAGAGAGCATCTAGCTGACAGCACCTGACACAGAGGCCTCTGCCTCCGGGCCCCCCGCGGATCTGGGCCACACAGCTCCAGGCTTCTGACCTGGCCGGCAGTGTGAGTCTGAACTGTACCCTCTCCTCCTGTGAGTGGACTCAGACCTCCTACACACCCTGAAATACACCCTGGGACTTCTGACTCCTGGGGTAGAAAGAGCCATGGAAATGTAAATCACACACAAAGAAGTAGAACGGGGAGTGGAGAACAGAACGTGTGTCAAAAGGTTCCCCTGCACGTCCCACAGGCCTGGGAAGGACCTCAGTCAGTGCGATCTAGGAGAGAAGTGATTGTCGCTCTACCCACCTGCCCCCATCCAAGCAAGACAGCAAACAGCCAGCCCACGGGAAGCTGCAACCTACTGCGTTTCCCCCCAAAGCTTTCAAAATCGAATATAGCAAGATGGCATGTGGGGGCAACTCTATACAAATGTTTCCTGTAAAATAACGTGCATGGAAAGTCTGTTAGATTCTAGAAAGTTCTCCCTGAAATGAAACACAAGGAATTCTGAGGGCATACCCTGACCTCCGGAGTCTAAGTAAATAATGCTCAGCCCCCCCAGAAAGGTGGTTATAGAGGGAACAAGAGGGACAAAGGCCCGGGCCGGGGAGTTCTGCTGTGTGTTCTCACAGAGTTGTTCATGGGGGGCTCTCAGCGGGGCATGCTGCATGGATGAAAGGTGAACTCCTGGTTACAAGAGCAAGTTGGCAAGTTAGGCCCCCCCCTCCACTCTCTTTCTCTCTCTCTGCCCACCCTGCACAATATATCATTTACTTGTAGCAAAAATGCCTTTTATACATTGATCAAAAGTTGGCCTCACACCTATCAAGGATTCATATTAGCTGGAAAACCAAGGATTATTAAGCATTGCTTAGAAATGTGTCCCTAAAACTTCAAAATAATAAACTTTAATACATATTCTCATTTTGTGTAAGGGGAGATTGATAGGTTGACAACGTGTAGGCTGTTTGGATAAAAGGGACTAATTCCAGGGTTTCTTATACCAGTTCGACCTCGTATTACCCTTAGGTGCGCAGGTTGCACCTGTTTTAGCTCCCAGCTCCAAGTCCTCCAGAATGACCCTTTCCTATATAAATTTTAAAGGTTTGAACGGCCCAATACAGAAGTTGATAATTCAAGATAAGCACCTTAGCTCTGTATTTTACCCCCTTTAATTCTTGTTATTGTTGTTGTTGGTGGTGCTGATAATGGTGTTGGTGATAGGGGAGGTGGTAGTGGTGGTAGTGGTGATGGTGAAGGTAGTGATGGTAGTGGTGGTGGTAATGACAATAATGGTGATAATGGTGGTGGTGGTGATGGAGGTGGTGGTGGTGGTGGTGGTGGTGGTGGTGGTGATGGTGGTGGTGATAGAGGTGTCGTGGCATTGGTGGTGATAGAGGTGATGGCGGTGATATAGTGGTGATGATGGTGGTAATGGTAGTGATGATGGTGATGGTCGTGGTGGTGGTGGTAGTGGTGATGGTGAAGTTAGTGATGGTATAAGTGAAGGTAATGATAGTGATGGTAGTGGTGGTGGTAATGATGATGGTAATGGTGATGGTGGCAGTGGTGGTGGTAATGACAGTGATGGTGATGATGATGGTGTTGGTGATGGTGGTGGAGGAAATGGGGGTGTGTAAATGTGGGGTGGAGAGGGGGATATAGGATGGTAGGGATGGGGATACACATCACATGACTTTCCAATAATCTTTGGCAATAAGATAAAGTATGTTCATGTTGGGAGCTTAAATGCTAAGAACTTGCAGGCTCCTTTTTAAAGCTTCCTGATGACTGTTCTCTGAACCAGTGGCTCTCAGCCCTGGCTGCCCACTGAACCCATGTGGGGAGCTTTTAAAACACACCAATGCGGAGGCTGCTCCTCGCTGTGATTCTGATTTAATTAGTTTGTTGGTGAGAAGCAGACAGGGGTGTATTATAGAGTCTCCCCGGGAGATGCTAATGGGCAGGCAGGGTGCGGAACCGCTGCAGGTCACACGGAGCTTCCCAATTAAGTGCAGGTAATGGTGAGAAGGAGACTCGGGCAGTGCCACCTCCTCGGAAGGGACAGGCTTGTCATCAATCCGGCCGATAATAAAGCCACGCACTTCATCTCTTAATAGTCCTTACAAAGTACAGCAAACATTCCGGGGGCCACGGAATACTCACGTACTCGGGCTCCCACTTCCAGAGTTAATGGACATTAGTATTCTGCCACATTTCTTCTGTATTCATGTTGAAAATGTGGCTTTTTAAAGATAGATGGTAGATATGGATGGGTTGGGAAATTTAGAGCTTATTTGGGCAAACGTGTTTAGAAGGCATGCTGCTCATTTAGACATACACCAGGTCAGTCACTCTTTAGTATAAGTGAGGGAACTGGGTGGAGACAATGGTAGAAACTAAAGGCTGGGGAAAGTTGGGGAGACAAGTTGGGAAAAGGGGTGCAGAATGGGTGTGAGGCTTAGGATGGCTGAGGCAACCTCCTGCTTGTCTACTGCTGGCAAGGCAATGCGGTTATAATAATTTTATTAAGGAGTGTGTAAGAATTTTATTATGAAGAACTACAACCGACCCCTGGACACCCCATTTAAATGGCCAACTGAGCTGCCTGGCAGCGACGGCAGGTGGGGGGGGCTTCCTCGGCCGACTGCCCTCCCTCATTTGGAATTGCTGCTTCCTGACATTTCTGTCCAACAGAACTCTGAACTCTGTTCCTAGGACAGCAGCCAAGAAACCCCTGGACCTTCCACTCGAAGATGTTTATTTTAAAAAGATTGTAAAAGGTGGAATTTAATTCCAAAATACTTCAATAAATAACCTCTTCCAAGTTCCTGTAATTCACTTTGGCAGGAGACGCTATAGACATAACCCAGAGCAGCGTCAAAAATAGAAACAGACACAGACAAGCCGGGCTCAGCGCTGGCCTCGTGGCTTCCCCTTCGCTCGGATTCCCCCAGCATCCTGCCCTCCGACATCCTAACGCGGTCTGTCAAATTGTGACGTAATCAAACCCACGGCATCCTCTATCGCTTTTTAATTTCAGAAAGCCGTATTGTTCCTGCCTAACCATTCAAAACACAAACAGAGGGGATGCCTGGGAAGTTCAGATCTAGGGGCTTATTTCTCCTCCCTTGATGTCTCTAAACTCACCCAGGGAACAGGCATCCGGCAAATAAGTGGCTGTGACTTATGGTCTTAAAGCCCCGCATCACCAAGGAAACTCAGAATCCAGGCCCCACCCAAGTTGTGCTGAATCGGAGTCTGCATTTTCATCAGAGCCCCTGAGGGTTCCTGTGCACACACTTTGAGAAACACTAACTAGAGCACAAGATCAGCACTTGTACCCCTCAACTCCCACACACAATATTCACATACAGCTGGAACACTTGGCTCGCAACTCTGGGGGCCACTCTTGGGTCCCCTAGACATGAGGCACTTAGGGAAAAAAGCACCCACACATCCACATTTTCTCCAATTTTGTTTGTTTGTTAACACGGGAGTGGTGATTCCAAGTTCATGTTTTCCAAAGGCACCTCACGATGATCACTTTTTTTTTTTTTTAACAAAGGCACCTCACAATGATCACTTTTTTTTAAAACTATGCACACAGTGTCACGCTTCCTGATTTCTAACTGAGAACCCATGGGCCAAGCGAGGAAGAGAAATACACCCAGCCTACATGTGATGCCAGGTGAGCCTTCTCCTAAAATCCCATAATGGTCCCAACAGTTAGGGATGAGCGAGGCAAATGGCTGTGTCCTCAAAAGTCTGCTGATCAAGACCCACCCAGTTCAGCTTCTGCAAAGTGGGAGGGGCCTGGAGTTGCCCAGGATAGAGGAGGAGGGCGCACATCACCTGCCGAGCGCTTCTGCGGGGGCCAGTGGTGGTGGTGGTGGGGGGCTGGTCAGGGACAGAAGGCTGTGAGCTGGAGACAAGGGCATCGGAGACCACCCCGCCCCCAGCCTGACAGTGGCCTCTGGTCCAGTCCCCATCCTGAAGGGTGGAGAGGCGGTCGAAGCCTCAGTATAGCACCTTGGGTCGCCAAGGTCTTCCCGGGTGACATCACACTAGAAACAGGACTGTTTCTCCCAGAAGTCTGCGAAGCGTGTCTCAGCCCGTAAATGCAGATGTTTCCGAAGCCCTTTGCCACGGCCAGTGATCTCAGATCTCATTTCCATTTGTCATCATGAGGTTGTGTGGGGCCTGAGGCTTCTCAGGCACTTGTTTGTGGGGTTCGGCTGTGCCGCAGCTGGGTGGTGCTGGGGCGTCTGGGGGATGGACAGGCATTTTCTTGGGGGCTGTAAGGTGCAGAGGCGACCTTTCTGGGCCTCAGCGTGAACCTGGAGGCCACAGCATGGCTGGGTGGGGGCCCCGCACTCCCGAGACCTGCAGGCAGCAGGTGGGCTCGGAGGTGAGCATGCTCATTCGAGGCCTGTCGGACCAGACATTCAGGATGCCTCCCTGGCAGGAGCTAGCATCTCTCAGGGGACCAGGTGAGCTGACGGCCTTCGGAGAGAATGAACTGGGCCGCGGAGGCTGCGGGGACAGCACGCAGCAGCCACCTCCCTTCCAAACACAGAGGTAAGCCAAGACAGTGCCTGGAGCTTGGGGTTTGCCTCAGAGAATGCACTTGAACTTCAAAAAGGAAAAGAAGGAACTGTGCCTGCTGCCGGGGCCACCGGGAATTCACCTCCGGAGGCAGGTACTGCTGCTGGCTCTTGCCCAGGGAGGCCAGCGGCTGGGCTGGGTCGGAGCCAGGAAGGCAGGGGCTGGTGCAGAAGCTAGGGGTTGCCGCAGGAACCAGCATGGGGCCTCATCTTGCTGAGGGATTTAACAGAACATCTAAGCCCTGGAACCAGGTTCTCTGCACACTGGGAGGCTGTTCCCTCCGCAAATCTGTGGAAGACAGCTCAAAAAGAGGCCCACACTGCTGCCACCTTGCAGATAGATGCCTGGGTGGGGTGGGCCCCCAGTCTGCCTCTTTGCTCAGGCCTATCCACGGTGCTTCCCAGCATGGAGGGCGGAAAGGACCCCAGGACACTAACTGGGTGAGGGCCAGGCCCCCAGGTGAGGCGGTGGGGACGGCGAGGGAGAAGCCCGACCGGCGCTGCCCATGGTGGGAGGAATGACCTGTCACCCCTCACCTGGTGTGCTCCCCCTCAAACCACTGTGTGCACGGCTCACTCACACACTCAGGCCCAGTGAGAAGCCCTCAGAGGCCAGTCCCAGAGAAACAGCTCCTGGGTGTGGTCTCAGCAGGGGAGGACCAGGGCTGGGCTGGGCCTGGGGTGCCAGGAAATGGTGGTTCTAAAAATAACCTCACTGTTCCCCACACCCACCTATCTCACGGACAGAGTAAGTACCGCAACTGACTTTGCCCGAGAATCAACGTGCTTGCTTTTCTAGGAGCAGAGTTGCCCGTTCCACTGCCGCATCTGCAGTCCTGCACTGGCTCCGCGCGGAGGTGAAACCGCAGGTGTTGGTCCTAGAGCACCAGGCCCGAGGTCCGCCCGGCCGCTCCTCACACTCGCTCCCTGGGCCACACCTCAGTGTCACACTGCCCTCTGCTCCCTCAGCCACCGGCCTCCGTCCTTCCCCAGGGCCACCTCGGATGCCTGTGTTCCCGGGGTGCACCTCTGCTTATAACCCTTGGCTCCATCCAAGATCTGTGCAGTGCCCATTGGGAACGCCCATCTCAGGGACAGCTGCACTGTGCCCATTGGGAGTGGCCAGCTTGGGGACAGCTGCACTGTGCCCATTGGGAGTGGCCATCTCGGGGACAGTTTCAGCGCACAGCCGCTGCGTTCACTCCACCCACCAGGAAGACAAGCTTTGCTTATTGGCTCCTGGGCTCCCACAGCGCCTGGGACCCAGTAGGACCCAACCCATTTGCAGAGGGAGTGAAGACCAGGGAGGTGAGATAGAATGCACTTCCTGAGAAAGTCTAAGGGAAGAGTCTGCATGTCATCATTAAAGCGAAGCTTGAACACTGGGCTGCGGGCACTCGCTGTTGTGGGCTGTCCATGCTGGCTGCCCTTTCGAATCCCCTGGGAGGTTCTGAGGAAGCAGCAGGGTGTGTGTGTGTGTGTGTGAGTGTGTGAGTGTGAGTGTGTGCGTGTGTGTGTATGTGAGTGTGTGAATGTGTGTGTATGAGTGTGTGTGTGAGAGAGTGTGTGTGTATGAGAGTGTGTGCGTGTATGTGTGTGTGAGTGTGTGTGAATGTGTGTGTATGAGAGAGTGTGTGTGTATGAGAGTGTGTGTCTGTGTGTGTGTGTGTGTGTGTGAGTGTGAGTGTGTGTGTGTGTATGAGAGTGTGTGAATGTGTGTGTATGAGTGTGTATGTATGAGAGAGTGTGTGTGTGAGTGTGTGTGTGTATGAGAGTGTGTGTGTGTGTGTGAGTGTATGTGTGTGTGGATGTGTGTGTA